>NC_057800.1:634669948-634838872 GCF_018294505.1 Triticum aestivum | reverse complement strand
TGTTGGAAATATGCCCTAGAGGCAATAATAAAAGTGTTATTATTATATTTCTTTGTTCATGATAATAGTCTTTTATTCATGCTATAACTGTATTATCCGGAAATCGTAATACACGTGTGAATACATAGACCACAATATGTCCCTAGTGAGCCTCTAGTTGACTAGCTCGTTGTGATCAACAGATAGTCATGGTTTCCTGGCTATGGACATTGGATGTCGTTGATAACGGGATCACATCATTAGGAGAATCATGTGATGGACGAGACCCAATCCTAAGCATAGCACAAGGATCGTGTAGTTCGTTTGCTAGAGCTTTGCCAATGTCAAGTATCTCTTCCTTTGACCATGAGATCGTGTAACTCCTGGATACCGTAGGAGTGCTTTGGGTGTATCAAACGTCACAACGTAACTGGGTGACTATAAAGGTGCACTACAGGTATCTCCGAAAGTATCTATTGTTTTATGCGGATCGAGACTGGAATTTGTCACTCCGTGTAAACGGAGAGGTATCTCTGGGCCCACTCGGTAGGACATCATCATATGCGCAATGTGACCAAGGAGTTGATCACGGGATGATGTGTTACGGAACGAGTAAAGTGACTTGCCGGTAACGAGATTGAACAAGGTATTGGATACCAACGATCGAATCTCGGGCAAGTAAAATACCGCTAGACAAAGGGAATTGAATACAGGATTGATTAAGTCCTTGACATCATGGTTCATCTGATGAGATCATCGTGGAACATGTGGGAGCCAACATGGGTATCCAGATCCCGCTGTTGGTTATTGACCGGAGAACGTCTCGGTCATGTCTGCATGTCTCCCGAACCCGTAGGGTCCACACACTTAAGGTTCGATGACGCTAGGGTTATAAAGGAAGCTTGTATGTGGTTACCGAATGTTGTTCGGAGTCCCGGATGAGATCCTGGACGTCACGAGGAGTTCCGGAATGGTCCGTAGGTAAAGATTTATATATGGGAAGTCCTGTTTTGGTCACCGGAAAAGTTTCGGGCAATATCGGTATTGTACCGGGACCACCGGGAGGGTCCCGGGGGTCCACCAAGTGGGGCCACCTGCCCCAGAAGGTTGCGTGGGCCAAGTGTGGGAGGGGACCAGCCCCTAGGAGGGCTGGTGCGCCCCCCAGAAAGGGGCCAAGGCGCAAGGGAGAGTGGGAGGGGGCAAACCCTAGTCCAGATGGGCATTAAGGCCCATATTGGTGCGCCTCCCTCTCCTCTCCCCTCTTGGCCGCCACCCCCTTTGCCATCTAGGGCTGGCCGCACCCCTTGGGGGTGGGAAACCCTAAAGGGGGCGCAGCCCCCCCTTCCCCCTATATATAGTTGAGGTTTGGGGCTGCCATACACATGAGTTCTCTCCCTCTTGGTGCAGCCCTACCTCTCTCCCTACTCCTCCTCTCCCCTGGTGCTTAGCGAAGCCCTGTTGGATTGCCACGCTCCTCCATCACCACCACGCCGTTGTGCTGCTGCTGGATGGAGTCTTCCTCAACCTCTCCCTCTCTCCTTGCTGGATCAAGGCGTGGGAGACGTTACCGGGCTGTACGTGTGTTGAACGCGGAGGTGCCGTCCGTTCGACACTTGATCATCGGTGATTTGAATCACGACGAGTACGACTCCATCAACCCCGTTCACTTGAACACTTCCGCTTAGCGATCTACAAGGGTATGTAGATGCACTCTCCTTCTACTTGTAGCTGGTTTCTCCATAGATAGATCTTGGTGACACGTAGGAAAATTTTGAATTTTTGCTACGTTCCCCAACGGGTGGCCCATCTTCTGAACTGCTCTTTGGGATCCTACCCTCTCAAATATCTAGGCCTCCCCATTTCCCCTCTTAAACTTTTGGCTAAAGACTTCGCTCCGGTGGTTACCAAAGTTGGCAACAGAGTTCTCCCTTGGCGAGGGCGATATAATACGCAAGCGGGCAAGGTCACCCTTACTAACTCCTGTCTTTCTTCGCTACCTATGTTCTTAATGGGATTATATCTTCTCTCTAGTGGGGTTCATAATGGTTTTGACAAGCATAGGGGTGCTTTTTATTGGAACGCAGCGGACAATAAACGTAAGTACAGGATGGTCAGATGGGACATTATATGTCGCCCCAAGGCCAAAGGGGGTCTGGGCATTATTAATACGCGAGTGATGAATAATTGTCTTATGATCAAATGGTGGTGGAAGATCATGACTCTTGAGGAACTGCCACCCTGGCTCTCTATCCTAAAAGCTAAATATTTCCCCTCCTCGAGTCCTATGTTCGCGCCGGCTGCGGGTGGGTCGCAATTTTGGCATCAACTGGTTAAAGTCCGGCCGTTCTTTCGGTCCCTTGTAAAATTTGTAGTTAGGAACGGTAAGTCTACGCGGTTTTGGCTTGATTGGTGGGTCGGGGACTCCACGCTGGCTGTTGCTTTTCCGGTTCTATTTTCATATTGCGATGATACTGAGGTTTCTATCTTTGAGCTCTCGGCTAGGGGTTGGGTTCTGGATTTTCGTCGTTCTCTTTCTCCTGAAGAGTTGGAAGATTGGCAGCGCCTTACTGCTTGCTTCCCCCTGCTCTCGGAGGAAGAGGATGCCGTGGTGTGGCCCCTCTCCTCTTCGGGGCGTTTTTCGGTTAAGTCTGCTTACTCCAAGCTTATCCATGGGGGGCGCCCGGTCAAGTTTAAGCATGTCTGGTCGGCTCGAATTCCTCCTAAGATCAAGATATTTCTCTGGCAAGCTGTCCGGAGTAAGCTTCCGGCGGCCGATCAGATTAAGAAAAGAAACGGGCCGGGGTCCGACAGGTGTGTGCTTTGTGGGGCACTGGAGAACACCGAGCATATTTTCTTTCACTACTCCTTAGCTAAACTTATGTGGAGTTGCATCAGACTCTGGTTACATGTAAATTGGTCCCCTTCCTCTTCTTAGTTGGATGGGCTGCGATTGGCTGGTCGTTGTGGACTACTAGGAATAAGTTCTCGATTGAACATATTTTTCCGGCTAATCCTGTCAATTGCTTATTTAAAGCCAATGGTTTCTTGCAGCAGTGGAGATTATTGACTAAAGAAGGGGACCTCCAGGCCTTCGACGCCATGCTATTCAAGATGAAATCTACGGCGTCTGGGCTTCTTCGGCTTTCTTTGAGGACGGCTTCCTGAATGCTCTTTTGGTGTCTGCTTTAGGCTGGCCTGCGTGCCATGTAAGGCCGCTGGCCTTGTAATGATACTTTATCTTCTGCGCGTGATACTTTGTTGGGTGCTGTTGTTGGTCATATACTCTGCCTGGTGGCTTTATCTATAAAGTCGGGCTCTCG
This sequence comes from Triticum aestivum, assembly GCF_018294505.1. Lineage (NCBI taxonomy): Eukaryota > Viridiplantae > Streptophyta > Magnoliopsida > Poales > Poaceae > Triticum > Triticum aestivum. The sequence continues at coordinate 634,835,573 of NC_057800.1, read as the reverse complement.
TCTTTTCTCTAAAAAAAATATAGGATGTACCATTGATTCCCGTCTATAAATGTCCGTATTGACAATCAGTAAACCATGAGTTTATGTCGTCACTGGTAATTTTTTAGTTTCAATTGACAAGCTTTTTGTGTGCTTGCACAACACGCATCCACTTGTCCTTGGCTACAGGCAGAAAATCCTATCTTGCCTACTGCGAGATGTAACACCGGCTCGCCTGCAAGTGTTATTTTCCTGGGCCAATCCAGCCAGCTAATTTCCCTACGTTTGGAGTGACTCGCTTGACTCACTCAGATTTTCTTCAGAGTTTTATGATTTATTCTCAGGTTTTCTTATTTCCTTTCAAGTTATATTCTTTTCTTTTCAACTTCCCCTATTCTTTTCATTTTTTATATGTTCCCTTCTCTTATTTACCATTTTTTCTTTTTCCTTATATTTTTATTTCTTTTCTCTTTCTCCATTCCCATTTTTCCATTTTTGTGAATACTTTTAAAATTTTCACTTTTAAAACAATAAAACATAAACTTTTAAAATACATGAATACATTTAATACACCATTAATATTATTAAATACATGATGAACATGTTTTTTCAACACGAAACACACACTATTCTAAATACGCGATGATCACATATTGAATAATTTCAAAATATGCGATGAATACTTTTTAATATGCGACATACATTTCATAAAATATGATGGACAATTGTTTTTTAAATACACAGTATATAATTTAGATAAAATGAAATATTTTTCTGATCTACTTTCATATATAAATTATTTTCATCTAACTTATGATTTATTTTCTATGATTTTTCAAAGATTAAATGATTTTTTGAATTTCTGGTTTTAATACTAATTCAAATTTAAATGGATAAATTGCTAATCAACAGTGTACCCAAAGGTGTGCATGGATGGCTGACAGTGGGCCCAGTTGACTGCCCAATCAACAGTCAACCGTGGCTTTGACTAGTCCAATTTACCAGGGGGGCAGTGTAAGTGACTCATGTTTAAGCTTAATTAGCAGCGCGGGTCCACAGGTCACTGTGGATTGGGTTACGTTTAATTTAATTACCCCTAATCTAATGACCTTACAGATCGAGCCCACATGGCAGTGAGCCATCGACCGGGTTAAGCGCCGACGGCGCACTGGGGCACTTCGGCGGCCACTTGTCGTGGCGGAGGGCCCCGGGTTGGTCTCCATGCTTCCATTTGGCTTGCGGGGAGCGCCTAGCGCGCACGAGGCCGCGCCCAGGCAGTGGCTGATACATCTTCAATGTATTTATAATTTTTGATTGTTCCATGCTATTATATTATCCATCTTAGACGTTTTATATGCATTATTATGCTATTTTATATTAATTTTTGGGACTAACCTATTAACATGGTGCCCAATGTCAGTTGTTGGTTTTTTCCTTGTTTTTGACTTTTACAGAAAATCAATACCAAACAGAGTTCAAATGGAATGAAACTTTTTGACGATTTTTCTTGGATCAGAAGACACCTGGGAAGCTTCAGGAGGAGGCCAGAAGGTCTAGGGTTAAGCGACAAGCTCGAGAGACGCGCCCTAGGGGGGCGCCCCCCAGTCTTGTGGGTGCATCGTGGCTTTCCTAATTAATCCTAATCTCAACTCCATAAATACCCAACTATTCCCCGTATACCATAGGGCACACCAAAAATAATTTTTCGTCGCCGCAAGCTTATATTCTCATGAGATCCCATCTTGGGACCTTTTTTGGCACTCTATCGGAGGGGGATTCGATCATGGAGGGTGTCTACACCAACCTTGCTACCCTTCCGATGATGTGTGAAAAGTTTACCATAGACCTATGGGTCCATAGCTAGTAGCTAGATGGCTTCTTCTCTCTCTTTGATCTTCAACACAATGTTATCCTCGATGTTCTTGGAGATCTATTAATTGTAATCTTCTTTTGCGTTGCGTTTGTTGAGATCGGATGAATTGTGGATTTATGGTCAGATTATATATGAATATTATTTGAGTCTTCTCTGAACTCTTTTATGCATGATTAAGATAGCTTTGTATTTCTCTCCGATATATTGATTTGGTTTGGCCAATTAGATTGATTTATCTTGCAATGGGAGAGGTGCTTTATGATGTGTTCAATCTTGCGGTGTCCTCACCCAGTGACAGTAGGGGTAGCGAGGCACGTATTTGTATTGTTGCCATTAAGGATAAAAAAGATGGAGTTTATACCATATTGCTTGGATTTATCCCTGTACATCATCTTATCTTGCTTAAGGCGTTACTTCGTTCTTGTTAACTTAATACACTAAATGCATGGTGGATAGTGGTCGATGTGTGGAGTAATGGTAGTAGATGCAGGCAGGAGTCGGTCTACTTGTCACGGACATGATGCCTATATTCCATTAAAAAATAGTCATGGTTACATCAACATATAAACAAGAAAGTGTGCATTGCGTCAAAACAGCTCACAAACATTTTACGACATTCATTATAATCAAAACACTCTTGAAATTCCTGCGCCTTTTAGCTTGCATCTTATTCTGCAAAGTGTGCTCAGAAACAACAAAGTTAGACAACAGTGGGAAAACAGACAATACTTTGGAGTCTTGATAACCACTAGCAAGAAAAGTCGGTTCGAAATTCTTTGGTGTCTAGAGAATATAATATATGAGCTCCAATCATAAAGTTTCCTATTTTATTTACATGGTTATAGTAGGAAAAATGAATCCCAACAAATACACGTAGTTCACCGAAAAGGGAAGAAATAATAGGTGCATAAAGTGCGAATAATATGCTTAGAAATGATGAAACACATCCACCCAAAAGTGTATGTTAACCATCACATAACACATGAAAACTCATGTAGACAAAAATTAATTCTAACATTGCAACAACATAAACTGGGTAAGTGCCTTGGAATTCAACCTAGTAAAGGGGGCAATTGAAAAAAATGCAGAATTGATTGGCCAAAGTAAGTTCTGTTTGGACATGACCTAAAAAGGGGCACTAAATTTTCTTGGAAGAAACGCTTATTGTACTAAGGGACATGGAGACTATTAAGTGTAGTTCCTTGAGTTGGCAAATGAAAAGAGGGAACAAAACCACAAGAATAGGTGAATAGTTTTTTTACTTGATGTGCTTTTGGCGCAAATATTAAACTGAGAAGTATGTATAGAACATGAAAGTGTGTCTTGGTAAGAATTAATGAAAGCAAATATGTAATGAACCATCAAGGAAATTGTGATAGATATAATCGCACAATCTAGAGTAATATAACCAATCAATTAGTAAAAATATCATGGTTTAAATATAATGAGAAGACACAATCCTGGCCTTGTTCCTTTCAGGAGAACATCATCGAGATAGCAAAGTAAGTCTATTGTGCACCAAATACTTCCAATTTAGGAGAACATCATGATGACAGTTAACTAAATCAAGTCGCACCAAAAGCACCCATTCAATAGGACATGCATTAAAGTGAAAAATGTGGGATATGTCAAGATCATATTACCACTCAAAGAAAATAGATAAGACTGGATGAGGTGTAGATGGGCAAATGGCATGTCTTAAAACTTGGAAACTAGCATCAGATCGTCTAGGTTATATGTCATGTTTTATAAGAAGCGTGCAGGAGATAGATCTCATAGAATAGTGAGCTATTTTTTAATTATAAACAAACATGGTAAATCTTAATTGGGCTCCTGCGGAACAAATACAAGCATTTCTACAAATAGATGGGATTAGCAGTCATTTGAGACCATTATGTGAGAAGACATGATTTTACAAACATGACAACTCACGAAAAATGTATAAAGCAGAGAAGAATTCATTGCCAATGCAACTCCTACCCGAGTCACTCTATAGAGCATATACCAAGCGGTAAAACAAAAGCATTGTCCCTTTCATGGCAATAATTTTCCCTTGCAAATAAAAAATGGTATGGAGGGCCCATATCAACAAGCATTATGTTCTATTCACAAGAGGAGGTTACTTATTACTCACTACAAGTATATACTCCTATTGGCAAAAGTCAATAAATCAAAATACCCAGATACACAGGAGTACCATAATCGGGCCAAATTGAAACATATTCTCACTGTGATTAGAATGTGAACTCATACTTCCTACCTACCCCTAATGTCCTACTTATATAGACCATTCTACAATGACCTTATGACAGCAGCTGCTAACATGGTATAGCAATTTTTTTAATGATTTTCAAGTGTGTGAAAACTAAACCTACAACTATTGATGCTATGATTAAAGGGCATCACACTCAGTTTAGAAAAGCTTGATGTGCAATAGCTGTAACGAAATCAAAGTGTTAATGTAGGCTATACATGATATCTGAACATATACTGTTGGTCTTTATTTCCTTGAATACAAAACAAATAATTTTGTTCTGACGCTTGTCTGAAGCTGATAGTTCTTATTAATTCAACCTACAAGTACAATCATTTGCTCTTACTAGTAAAATATTATAATACTGTTTTCTTGAACCCACAAAATAGCAAAATATTAAATCTAAAATTCCAAACTCAAATTAAAATGTATGGTAGTTGCTGAAAAAGGTAGCATCGTTCAAGAAGACGTCGAGTTGTATGATAGCTACGAAGTGGAATGGGGTGCTACTACCACATGAAATCCAACTAAGTACAAGGGTACATTAACGATAAAAAAAATATTTAGGTCACCCTTGTATAGTCTAATCCAAACTGACAAGATCAAAAGGACAAGGAGGTATGAGTTTTCGAGATCTTAGGTTATTTAATTAGGCGCTTCTAGCTAAGCCGGCGTGGCGATTATTGAAAAATCCAGATTTGCTTTGCGCAAACTCGATGAGGGCAAAATATTATCCGCCTGGTCATCTTCTTGACACAGACTTTACGCAATCAACGTTGGCGACTTGGAAAGCTATTATGCATGTTATTGAACTTTTTTAAAAGGGGGTTATTTGGAGAGTTTTCGATGGATCTACTATAAAAATTTGGAGAGATAACTGGCTACCTAGGATTTTTGGCCTACAATTAAATGGGTGTCTGAGTTATTTATAAGTGGGCTGGGAAGATTGGATGTGAATTGAATCAACCACTTGTTCTACCCCCACGATACCGAATAGATTGTTAAGGTGCGTATTCAATCCTCGGGGGGAGGGTGGTTTTATTTCTTGGCACCATGGGAAGAATGGTTTATTTTCTGTAAAAACCGCGTATAATCTAGCATTGAAGATCAAGGACTGCAAGAAGGATTGTGGGAAATCAAGTGGAGGTGCCAATGGGGATAGGAGGTTTTGGAATATCATATGGAAGACAATTGTCCCGTAGAAGATCATATTTTTTTCCTGGCATTCAAGGTAAAAGAGTTATGCACCATCAGGCTACTTTAGGTATGTGCTCTGTTTGTGGGATGGAAGATGAAAATATGTTTCATTCTCCGGTGACTCACCCGAAAGCAAGAGCCCTGCATATGGGGTCGAGGGAAGTGTGGAAAATTCTGAGCAAAGAGTTTTTCAATATCTTGAGGCCTGATTGGATGCTTATCTTGTTGGATCAGTTAACCCCTATAGTATAGAGCAAATCTTATTTATTTTCTGGATGGGTTAAGGCATTTTACTACTCCTCTCAGTATATGTGAGGTGTGACCGAGTCCGCCTTCGGATTATATTAAGATCCATGTGGACGTTAGTTTTGTGGAGAGGATTTGCGCTATTTGTGTGGGGCTTGTTGCCAGAAACTCTGTTGGAGACATCATTATCTCCTCTTGGGATTATATTGGTTCGTGCATGAGTGTGGAGGAAGTGGAGCTTCAACCATGTCTTGCAAGTATTTATATCGATATCACTCTTCAAACGCATGTTATGTTTGAAACTATTTGCTCTGGCTTCCTTTCTTGCCTATGATAATTTTGGTAGGTCATCTCTTGTGGATCTGAAGAAGGAAGCTCTAGCAATCACTAAGTTTCTTTGAAATTTTAAGTTGGTAAAGATCAATAGACATGTCAACATGATGGCTCATGAATTAGCTAAGTTAACCTTTGAGAATAGGTCGGGCGGTTTTCTCTGTAATAGTTTTCCGCCCTGCACGGCGAATGCTATTAGGAACGATAGTATCAAACCTTTTTACTTAATTAATATATGGGATGTTTTCATTTCTTTTACTTATACATCCAATTAGCAATAATCTATACATAATAATATTTAATAAGCAGGGCTTGCAACTCAAGGGTTATAACCACATGAGCGAATAAGAGAGTGTATCTCACCTTTGTTTGAACAACGAACAATTTTGACTTGCTTCAGCCTGAGTTAGCATCAACAAGTTGATACATGTCATTATCACTCCACTGTAACCGAACTATTATAGGCACAAATGTTGCAGTTTAAGAGAATGGGTAATTAATGAATAGTTTACAACGATGGATAAATTAGAGTACTCCCTAGTTAGCATCAACAAGTTTATATATGCTATTATCACTCAACTGTAACCGAACTATTATAGGCATAAAGGTTGCAGTTGTAAGATATTGGGTAGATAATGGATAGTTTACAACGCTGGATAAACCAAAGTACTCGCTCTATTCCATATTAAGTGAATGGAGGAGTATAAAATAAAATAAGGAATCTTACATGGCAATATTAGGGACCAAATAGAAAGATGTATAAAACATTTAGGTTAAGTTAACCAACTTCTGCTACAAATATCAAGAAAAGCTGATTGATTCATTTGGCCATTCATAGAGCACAGAAAAGAAATAAGTAAATAAATGATTGTGACTAATTAAGTGAGAGCATTAGCGTATACTACCTCAGCTAAATTGGGTTTAAATTCTGAAATATGAACTATGCAAACACATTGGCATTACTTATAGGCCATTGCCTAGCGGACCAATCCATGACACTGCACTGTTGACACAATCGAAAGACTCAACGCAACTAAGACTGCACACAACACCATGCCACCACCTATGTCGGGTGTACATTCGAAAGGTCATGCGAGGCTGAGACGACGCCACGACACATGTGTGCCATCGGCGTAGATGCAACATCGCCCAGCAGAGACACACCAAAGATCACGAAGACCACCGAAGAAGAGCACAAAACCATAGTCGACCCCAAGCCGCCGCGTCACCACGCCATCATCCACACTCCACCACAACATCAAGAGCCGTCGGTTACAACCAATAGTCATGTTCTCCAATACAATGTCTCCCGGGTAGTAACGCCATGGTTGCCCGATCTAGTAAAACTAGATCTTGGGCTTTCGCCCAAAGACACCAGGCTCGAAGGACTTGGGTGGACTGAGGGGCAGTTTGGTTCAAAGCCTGGACACTATGCCTGGAGAGGGCTCCTGCCTGAATCCAGCCTGAATTGTTGGAAAAATTTGCTTGGCCAGGCTAGCCTCGTGCGGATGCGTTTGGCTTGCATCCTGGCAGTGCTGCTACTTTGTAGTATGATTTTTTAAACCTATCCCCATCACTTGTACACAAAAGAAACTAGTAGAACGCCCGTGCGTTGCCACGGGCTCTTCAAAATTTATAATCCGTATCTTTTATTTATCATTCCCTCATCTTGGGTGAATGGTGTTCTAATTAGAAACACAACAATCAAGCATTAGGAAATTTCACCGAGCCAACAATAACGAAGAATGTGATATCTATCCTACTAGTAAAGGAAGGTCGTATTTTTGGTCCGTCGTGCACTTCTGCAGAAAAGTCCATGTCCCTTTTAGAATCAACACACTGTCCGCTTGCACACGAAGAAAATACATCTCTACAATGGGGAACCAGCCGAGGCGAACAAACACTCAAAGTGCTATCCAATCTCAATTTCATGCTCTTCCACTTCCATTGATAAAGATGGGTCGTTAAGGCTTTCCTCATGACGACCTCGAGTAGCCACCGACATTCCTCCCCATATCTATCCCTACCCCATGCTGCCGCCTGCACTGTCCTTGCTCCTCCGGTGAGGGTCATAATGTCCTCCACGATGGCCATGACCAGATCCATGGGGAGGCCACATTCTCCCATAGGAACCCAACCAAGCACACCATCCTCCACAACCATCCAATCCCAACCCTATACAACGTCAAGACCGCCATCGATCCACTAATCAGGCTCGCCGCATCCAAGTTCACTGCGAGTGTGTGACGAGTCTGTAGTCGACGTATTGACTTTGGCTATGCTCGCGGCAACACAATTGGATCCTGCTTGCTTTTACCATCACTTCATCTCTCCCTAAGGCAGCGACACCACCCAGTCAATCACCACCACTTCTTGTGGCTTGCCCATATAAAATCACGAGAAAACCCCATGACAGTGCTGTAAGATCACCTTGGCGACCTCGACAACGACCGACTGGCCTAAGATCTAAGGTTGCCGCTCTCTATAGAGACCGGTAGAAGTAGGGGCGTGGCTCAGATTTGTTCTTCGATGCGTGTGTCATTGGTCTACAACTCGCCTATCTCCATGCTCGAGACGACCAAGCTCGATGCGCGGGTTGCATACGTCCGCTGGAGCTATATCCAGGCCCTATGCTTTTTGGCTCACCGGCTCTATGGGTGCCAGGACTAGAGTTGTCGTCATCCACCAGGTGGATCAAGGAGGCCCGCCACCTAGGCTCTACATCGCAACACTGCCTTACTCCACGTGTGGTCTGCATAGACGCCAACCGACCCATCCTTGATCTGGTATTGTTGCAGTCTAAGACAAAATCTTAATTATTTGGATGATGCGCGATGGATATGTCATCTCTCAGTTGTAACGATTATCTCTTCTCATGCATCCCAACACTGGAGTTTGATGGCTTACTTTTCTCTCATCCGCTTGTTCTTGTTTACTACTATGTACTCTTGAGGGTGGCGTAAGTAGGCAATTTGATTTTATTAGTTTAAGCTGGGATTGATGATTTAGATTTTGTGTTATGCCGTAAATGGTAAAAAAACTTCTCTGATCTTTTAGTTACAAAGATTTTGCGTTTCACTGTAAAAAGTAAATAACCTTCTCTAATAAACGTAAATATAACCTTTTGGTTTTACGGTCTCAACTTTCCTACTCTCCAACACCGGAAGGATTTTTTGGTTTTATTTCATGACCTTCCTGAATGTCATTCAGTTAGAAAGGTAATGAAATATGTTATATTAAAGCAAATTATTAGTCATATCAAAGTGCAAAAGGCCATGTAGGAGTCAAATCATGAGTTTTATGGTTCTACTATAATTTGCAAGATCTGAGATTTCTACAAGTGTACAATTAGAAAAGAGCCAATTCAATTGATTATCACCTTCAGAATAGTAAGTTAGCAGTAGCACTTCTATTTTTCATGCTTGTCCAACTTGCTAGGTGGTTATCACTAAGCACATTGGAACGATGAGAATAACCTAACGTTGGTACCTCCTTTTTTTCAAGCTCCGAGAGATGCACATTCAGGAATAAGTATGGCTACATACTTTCTATACGTGTGAGCTTCATAAAGGATTTTGAATGTGTGCATCAGTGGCAGAGCTAGACCAGAATTCATGAGGGGGTGGAACACAAATGTGAACTTTCAGAGGGCAAAATACCAATTTTTCTCCCAGCTAAGCCCTGTATTTATTTTTTCCTTCACAAAATTGTCCAAGGCTGGGGGGGCACAGCCCCCCCGGAGTACACTAAGCTCCGCCAGTGGTGTGCATCTTGTTGAAGAGATCTGATATGTACATTTAATTAAAAAATATATGTTTCCATTAAAAATATAGATTGATGAAAAATGGAATTCAGATTACTCTACGAAGGAGAATTTTACTGGCAAAATTACAGTAAAAATAGTTAGGCCCTTGGTTGTAGTTTGGATCTTGAGTACATATGCACAAGAAGCTCGGTTTTACAAAAGTACAATCATACAGTAAGCTAAGAACCCTGCGAGCAATTGGAAGTGCATCAAAGTGAACTGATACATCCATTTTGCATCATGTTTACCTACTGTTATTTATAATGTTTTAATGCATCATATTGCTTTTTGGAGTATTTCTAATGCCTTTTCTCTCATAATATGCAAGGTACACACAAAGAGGGAGAATTCCGGCGGCTGGAAATGTGGACGTGAAAAAGCTACGTCAGGCTACCTATTCTACACAACTCCAAATAAGCTGAAACTTCACGAGTATTTTTATGGAATAAATAAGAAATACTGGAGCAAATAACCACCGGAGGGGGGGCACCTGGTGAGCACAAGACACCAGGGCGCGCCTGGCCCCCCAGGCGCGCCCTGGTGGGTTGTGCTCAGCCCAGCCCACCTCTGGTGACCATCTTCTAGTATATAAGTCATTTTTACATAGAAAAAAATAAGGGAATGACTTTTGGGACGGAGCGCTGCCGTCTCGAGGCAGAACTTGGGGCAGGAGCACTTTTGCCCTCCAGCGGAGCGATTCCACCGGGGGAACTTCCCTCCCGGAGGGCGAAATCATCGTCATCATATCATCACCAACAACTCACCCATCTTGGGGAGGGCAATCTCCATCAACATCTTCAACAACACCATCTCCTCTCAAACCCTAGTTCATCTCTTGTGTTCAATTTGTGTACCGGAATTATAGATTGGTGTTTGTGGGTGACAAGTAGTGTTGATTACATCTTGTAGTTGATTATTATATGGTTTATTTGGTGGAAGATTATTTGTTCAGATCCAATATGCTATTTAATACCCCTCTGATCTTGAGCATGATTATCATTTGTGAGTAGTTACTTTTGTTCTTGAGGTCACGGGAGAAATCTTGTTGCAAGTAATCATGTGAACTTGATATGTGTTCGATATTTTGATAGTATGTATGTTGTGATTCCCTTAGTGGTGTCATGTGAACGTGGAATACGTGACACTTCACCATATGTGGGCCTAAGGGAATGCATTATGGAGTAGTAATTAGATGATGGTTTGCGAGAGTGACAGAAGCTTAAACCCTAGATTATGCGCTATTCCGTAAGAGACTGATTGGATCCAAAAGTTTAATGCTATGGTTAGAATTTATTCTTAATACTTTTATTGTAGTTGCGGATGCTTGCGAGGGGGTTAATCTGAAGGAAATATGCCCTAGAGGCAATAATAAAGTTATTATTTATTTCCTTATATCATGATAAATGTTTATTATTCATGCTAGAATTGTATTAACCGGAAACATAATACATGTGTGAATACATAGACAAACAGAGTGTCACTAGTATGCCTCTACTTGACTAGCTCGTTAATCAAAGATGGTTATGTTTCCTAACCATAAACAAAGAGTTGTTATTTGATCAACGAGATCACATCATTAGGTGAATGATCTGATTGAGATGACCCATTCCATTAGCTTAGCACCCGATCGTTTAGTATGTTGCTATTGCTTTCTTCATGACTTATACATGTTCCTATGACTATGAGATTATGCAACTCCCATTTGCCGGAGAAACACTTTGTGTGCTACCAAACATCACAACGTAAAAGGGTGATTATAAAGGTGCTCTACAGGTGTCTCCAAAGGTACATGTTGGGTTGGCGTATTTCGAGATTAGGATTTGTCACTCCGATTGTCGGAGAGGTATCTCTGGGCCCTCTCGGTAATACACATCACATAAGCCTTGCAAGAATTGCAACTAATGAGTTAGTTGTTAGATGATGTATTACGGAACGAGTAAAGAGACTTGCCAGTAACGAGATTGAACTAGGTATGGGATACCGACGATCAAATCTCGGGCAAGTAACATACCGATGACAAAGGGAACAACGTATGTTGTTATGCGGTCTGACCGATAAAAGATCTTCGTAGAATATGTAGGAGCCAATATGAGCATCCAGGTTCCGCTATTGGTTATTGATCGGAGACGTGTCTCGGTCATGTCTACATTGTTCTCGAACCCGTAGGGTCCGCACGCTTAAGGTTTCGATGACAGTTATATTATCAGTTTATGAGTTTTGATGTACCGAAGTTAGTTCGGAGTCCCGGATGTGATCACGGACATGACGAGGAGTCTCGAAGTGGTCGAGACATAAAGATTGATATATTGGACGGCTATATTCGAACACCGGAAGTGTTCCGGGGAAGTTTCAGATAAAACCGGAGCACCGGGGGGTTACCGGAACCCCCCCGGGGGGTTAATGGGCCTCATGGGCCTAAAGTGGAGAAGAGGAGGGGCTGCCAGGGCAGGCCGCGCGCCCCCTCTCCCCCTAGTCCGAATTGGACAAGGAGGGAGGGGCGGAGCCCCCCCCCTTTTCTTCTCTCCTTCCCCCTCTCCTACTTGGACAAGGAAAGGGAGGGGAGTCCTACTCCCGGTAGGAGTAGGACTCCTCCTGCGCGCCTCCTACTAGGGCCGGCCGCACCCCCCCTTGGATCCTTTATATACGGAGGCAAGGGGCACCCCTAGACACACAAGTTGATCCACGTGATCATATTCTTAGCCGTGTGCGGTGCCCCCTTCCACCATAGTCCTCGATAATATTGTAGCGGTGCTTAGGCGAAGCCCTGCGACAGTAGTACATCAAGATCGTCACCACGCCGTTGTGCTGACGGAACTCTTCCCTGACACTTTGCTGGATCGGAGTCCGGGGATCGTCATCGAGCTGAACGTGTGCTAGAACTCGGAGGTGCCGTAGTTTCGGTGCTTGATCGGTCGGGCCGTGAAGACGTACGACTACATCAACCAAGTTAACGCTTCCGTTGTCGATCTACAAGGGTACGTAGATCACACTCTCCCCCTCTCGTTGCTATGCATCACCATGATCTTGCGTGTGCGTAGGATTTTTTTTGAAATTACTACGAAACCCAACATAATCATAAGTAGGAGGTTTGTTCAAGTAAGAACAGCCCCTAAGCACCGGTCCACCCACATATCAACTTATCAAAGTAGCAAACACGAATCGAATCAACATGATGAAAGTGACTAGATGAAATTCCCATGTACCCTCAAGAACGCTTTGCTTACTATAAGAGATCGTTTTGGCCTATCCTTTGCCTCAAAAGGATTGGGCTACCTTGCTGCACTTTTGTTACTATTACTGTTACTTGCTCGTTACAAATTATTTTGCAATCAAACTACTCTGTTACTTACAATTTCAGCACTTGCAGACATTACCTTGCTGAAAACCACTTGTCATTTCCTTCTACTCCTCATTGGGTTCGACACTTTTACTTATAGAAAAGGCTACAATTGATCCCATATACTTGTGGGTCATCAAGGCTCTTTTCTAGCGCCATTGCCGGGGAGTGAAGCGCTCTTGGTAAGTGGAAATTGGTAAGGAAAAAATATTACTACGTGCTGAAATTTATTGTCACTTGTTACTATGGAAAGCAATCCTTTGAGGGGTTTGTTCGGGGTATCTTCACCTCGACCGGAACCACAATTAGCTACCCCTCAACCTACTGCATCTACTGAAAATATTGAATATGAAATTCCTTCAGGTATGAGAGAACAACTGCTACCTAATCCTTATTCAGGAGATGGAACCGAACATCCCGATATGCACTTGATATATGTGGAAGAAATTTGTGGATTGTTTAAGCTTGCAGGGTTACCCGGAGATGAAGTTAAGAAGAAGATTTTCCCTTTATCTTTGAAGGAAAAATCACTGGCATGGTATAGGCTATGCGATGATACTGGATCTTGGAATTGGAATCGATTGAAATTGGAGTTTCACCAAAAAATTATCCTATGCATCTAGTTCATTGTGATCGGAATTACATATATAATTTGTGGCCTCATGAAGGAGAAAGTATCTCTCTTTCTTGGGGAAGGCTTAAGTCAATGTTATATTCATGCCCCAATCATGATCTCTCAAGAGAAAGTATTATCCAGAATTTTTATACTCGGCTTTCTCATAATGATCGATCCATGCTTGATACTTCTTGTGTTGGTTCTTTTATGAAATAGACTATTGAATTCCGGTGGAATCTTTTGGAAAGAATTAAATGCAACTCTAAAGATTGGGAGCTCGAAGAAGGTAAAGATTTAGATGTTAAGCTTAAGTTTGATTGTGTTAAATCTTTTGTGAATATCGATGCTTTTCAAAAGTTTAGCACTAAATATGGACTTGACTCTGAGATAGTAGCCTCCTTTTGTGAATCATTTGCTACTCATGTTGATCTTCCTAAGGAGAAGTGGTTTAAATATCACCCACCTATTAAAGAAGAAATTAAAGAATCAGTACTAGCTAAAGAGGAAACTATTATTTATAATGTTGATCCAGTTGTTCCTACTGCTTATATTGAAAAACCACCTTTCCCTATTAGGATGAAGGAACGTGCTAAAGTTTCAACTATGGTCAACAAAAGTTATATTAGAACAGCTAAACCTGATGAACAAATCAAAGTAGAACCTAGTGTTGCTATGGTTAAGGATCTCCTGGAAGAAAATATAGATGGGCATGTTGATAACCAACAAGTATAGGGGATCGCAACAGTTTTCGAGGGTAGAGTATTCAACCCAAATTTATTGATTCGACACAAGGGGAGCCAAAGAATATTCTCAAGCATTAACAGTTGAGTTGTCAATTAAACCGCACCTGAAAGGCTTAATATCTGCAGCAAAGTATTTAGTAGAAAAGTAATATGGAAGTAACGGTAACAGTGGCAAAAGTAACAGTAGCAGTTTTGTAGTGATTGTAACAGTAGCAACGGTAAAGTAACTAAGCAAAGAACAATATGTGAAAAGCTCATAGGCAATGGATCAGTGATGGATAATTATGTCGGATGCGATTCCTCATGCAACAGTTATAACATAGGGTGACACAGAACTAGCTCCAATTCATCAATGTAATGTACGCATGTATTCCGAATATAGTCATATGTGCTTATGGAAAAGAACTTGCATGACATCTTTTGTCCTACCCTCCCGTGGCAGTGGGGTCCTATTGGAAACTAAGGGATATTAAGGCCTCCTTTTAATAGAGTACCGGACCAAAGCATTAACACTTAGTGAATACATGAACTCCTCAAACTATGGTCATCACCGGTAAGTATCCCGATTATTGTCACTTCGGGGTTAACTGATCATAACACATAATAGGTGACTATAGGCTTGGAAGATAGGATCAAGAACTCACATATATATTCATGAAAACATAATAGGTTCAGATCTGAAATCATGACACTCGGGCCCTAGTGACAAGCATTAAGCATAGCAAAGTCATAGCAACATCAATCTCAGAATATAATGGATACTAGGGATCAAACCCTAACAAAACTAACTCGATTACATGATAAATCTCATCTAACCCATCACCGTCCATCAAGCCTACGATGGAATTACTCACGCATGGCGGTGAGCATCATGAAATTGGTGATGGAGGAAGGTTGATGATGACGATGGCGACGGATTCCCCTCTCCGGAGCCCCGAACGGACTCCGGATCACCCTCCCAAGAGAGATTAGGGCTTGGCGGCGGCTTCGTATCGTAAAACGTGATGAATCCTTCTCTCTGATTTTTTTCTCCCTAAATGTGAATATATAGAGTTGGAGTTGAGGTCGGTGGAGCACGAGGGGGCCCACGAGGCAGGGGGGCGCGCCCAGGGGGGTTGGCGCGCCCCCACCCTCATGGACAGGGTGTGGGCCCCTTAGCCTTGATTCTTTCGCCAGTATTTTTTATATATTCCAAAAATATTCTCTGTTGATTTTCAGGTCATTCTGAGGACTTTTATTTCTGCACAAAAATAACACCATTGCAATTCTGCTGAAAGCAGCGTCAATCCGGGTTAGTTCCATTCAAATCATGCAAGTTAGAGTCCAAAACAAGGGCAAAAGTGTTTGGAAAAGTAGATTCGATGGAGACGTATCAACTCCCCCAAGCTTAAACCTTTGCTTATCCTCAAGCAATTCAGTTGATAAACTGAAAGTGATAAAGAAAAACTTTTACAAACTCTGTTTGCTCTTGTTGTTGTAAATATGTAAAGCTAGCATTCTAGTTTTCAGCAAAGATTATGAACTAACCATATTCACAATAACACTTAGGTCTCATGTTTACTCATATCAATGGCATAATCAACTAGCGAGCAATAATAATAAATCTCGGATGACAACACTTTCTCAGAACAATCATAATATGATATAACAAGTTGGTATCTCACTAGCCCTTTCTGAGACCACAAAACATAAATGCAGAGCACCTCTGAAGATCAAGGACTGACTGGTAATTGTAATTCATGGTAAAAGAGATCCAGTCATAGTCATACTCAATGTAAACTAATAATAATACATGCAAATGACATCGGTGCTCTCCAACTGGTTCTTTTTGATAAGAGGATGATAACTCAACATAAAAGTAAATAGATAGGCCCTTCTCAAAGTGAAGCAGGGATTTGTAGAGGTGACAGAGCTCGATTTTGAAATAGAGATAAATAATATTTTGAGCGATACACTTTCATTGTCAACATAACAACCAAGAGATCTTGATATCTTCCATGCTACACACATTATAGGCGGTTCCCAAGCAGAATGGTAAAGTTTATACTCCCCTACCACCAACAAACATCAATCCATGGCTTGTCCGAAACAATGGGTTCCTCCAACTAACAACAATCCTGGGGGAGTTTTGTTTGCAATTATTTTGATTTGATTTGAGCATGGGACTAGGCATCCTGGTTACCAGCCATTTTCTCGTGAGTGAGGGGCGGAGTCCACTCCTCTTGAGAATATCCCGCCTAGCATGGAAGATATGGACAACCCTAGTTGATACATGAGCTATTCGAGCATACAAAACATAATTTCATTTGAAGTTTTAGAGTTTGGCACATACAAATTTACTTGGAACGACAGGTAGATACCGCATATAGGAAGGTATGGTGGACTCTTATGGAATAACTTTTGGGGTTTATGGAAGTGGATGCACAAGTAGTATTCCCACTTAGTACAATTGAAGGCTAGAAAGAGACTGGGAAGCGACCAGCTAGAGAGCGACAACAGTCATGAACATGCATTAAAATTAATCAACACTGAATACAAGCATGAGTAGGATATAATTCACCATGAACATAAATATCGTGGAGGCTATGTTGATTTTGTTTCAACTACATGCGTGAACACGTGCCAAGTCAAGCCACTCAAATCGTTCAAAGGAGGATACCACCCTATCATACCACATCACAACCATTTTAATAGCATGTTGGCACGCAAGGTAAACATTATAAACTCCTAGCAAATTAAGTATGGCATGAGCAACTATAATCTCTAATTGTTATTGCAAACATGTTTTATTCATAATAGGCTGAATCAGGAACGATGAACTAATCATATTTACAAAAACAAGAGAGGCCGAGTTCATACCAGCTTCTCTCATCTCAATCAGTCCATCATATATCGTCATTATTGCCTTTCACTTGCACAACCGAATAGTGTGGATAATAATAATAGTGCATGTGCATTGGACTAAGCTGGAATCTGCAAGCATTCAATTCAAGGGAGAAGACAAGGTAATATGGGCTTTTTGTTAGATCAACAATCATGCATATGAGAGCCACTCACCATTTTCATTATGGTCTTCTCCTCTCAACCCACAAAGAAAAATAAAAGAAACAAAACTATTTACACGGGAAAGCTCCCAACAAACAAAATAAGAACGAGAAATCTTTTTGGGGTTTCTTTTAGTTATTACTACTACAAGCATGGAAAGTAAACTAGCTAAAAGCTACAACTAATTGTTTTTGTTTTTCTTAAGGTTTTTCAAACACACAAGAAGAAGGCTTAAAAAGAAAATAAACTAGCATGGATGATACAATGAAAAAGTATGAGCACAAACAACTGGCATGAGTGTGTGAACAGGAATGTAATGTAGGTGAGAAATACATACTCCCCAAAGCTTAGGCTTTTGGCCTAAGTTGGTCTATGCCCATGTATCAAAGTGGTCCCCTCCAGTGTACTGAGGAGGGTCCTCGGGGTGCCACTGGTTGGCGATCTCCTACGGATCCCACTGATAAACAGAATGACGGTGAGGATCGAGTGGTGGCTCCGGCTCAGGCTCTGGAGCTGATGTCAGGCTCCGGTATGCATGAATGGCCTCCGGCAAAACAAGGTACATGCTGTTCAAGCTAGTCGTGGAGGAAGTTGGTGAGGCATGCATTCTAAGCCAAATAATAAAAATCTTCATAAATCCTGGCTTCTCTTAAGAACTCATCACAAGGCCATTCACACGGCCGAACTTCCGCAGTGTGAGGGAGATTATATGTGGGCCTCTTATTTTCTTCACTTTGCTTATCCTTCGAGCTTCGGCTCAAATAGCCCCTCAAAAATCTCTTCATCATTTTATGAAAATTTCTGAAATTTTTTAGTGACTCAAAATAAAAGTGAATCAAACTCAACAAGATTGATAGCAACTACTCCTACAAGTGCCTAGAGGCCATATCATGCATTAAAACTACTTGGGATCATATAAATTTGACATGCAATCTCAAGAACATTGTCACCTAAGTAGCAAAAAATTGCAATAAATAAAGCAATAGAACAAAAACTAATTGGTCCATTGGAGGAGTCACATACCGAAGAACAATCCCCCAAAGCAGTTTTGTGAACGGAGCTTTGAGCAAGGAGATTGAAAATGGCAGCAAGACGACCTAGAACTCGGGTTTGAGCTGGTGGATGATTTTGTAAGTGCATCTAGTGCCCCTTAGTGATTTTGGTGTATTGAAGACTTATAGGTCAAGGGACTAATGCGTGTGTGAGTGTACACAGGTCTATAAGTCTATCAGGAGTTTGATATTTACAGGAAAAGTCTACCCCTAAAAATGAATATCTTCGACTGAAGATTTTGGTATTTCTGAAGACTTTCATGAAGACTTTGAAAGTGAAGAAATTGGTGTGTCAGTGAAGACATGATATTCATGCGAGGAATATGAAGCTTGAAGACTTCCGTTTTCATAGTTTTGTTTTTCTCTTTCTTGAGTCATAGGAAACACCGTACTGTTAAAGGGGGTCGAGGAAATACTAAGGAAAAATTTCCATGTGATGCTCAACTCAAAATCCTACACCTACCAATCCCTTCGAGTGAAGCCATTGGAAATCTCATACAGTTCAGTCAATTTCTTCAGTGACGGAGATGAAGTTCTTCCGGTCTCTGAGGAATTTGTCCTGACTGAGGAGTTAGGAATTCGCCAGTGCGGATTGCCTACATAGTGAGGAACATGATAGCCCTAAGGATTTTGGTACTCAAAATTCCGACCGTTGCTGTGCTATGCGCCAGCTGTTCCAAAATATCTATCCACCTAACGGTCATATCATTGAAGGGCATTTATGTCTTATCATGTCGGGCTGCTTCCTAGGCTATAAATAGCCGCCCCCTACAACCACTAGCTGGTTGAGGCTGCTCCGAGAGAAACCGACACTTGTCATTTGAGAGCAACCCATCCTCTGAGGACTTTGAGCAAAAATCATCAAGTGAGGAAAAACCAAAAACCCAAACACCTACAAACCCCAAGTGATTGAGCATCACTGAAGAGATTGATCCTGAGTGGATCCGATGCTTGTTACCTTTCAAGACTGTGCTTCTTCCAGACGGTTAGGCGTCATGGTCTAGAGCATGTACGAGGAATTGTGGATCACCGGGTGACCAAGTTTGTAAAGGTTTGGAAGTCGCCTGAAGACTTACCACGAGTGATTGGACGAGGTCTATGTGACCTTAGTTTAAGGAGAATACGGTGAGGACTGGGTGTGTTGGACTAAGTGTCCTTGACTGGGTGTCCGGGACTGTGTGTCCTTGAGTTTAAATACTCAGCCGCTCCAACCAGACGTACAACTGAGACAACAGTTGGAACTGGTCTACCAAATCATTGTCTTCACCAAGCTTACTGGTTCTATTTCCTCAACTCTTCCATTTCCTCATAACTGTGCTGTGTGTTTGTTCATATCTGTGTTAGAAGACCTTGACTGAAGACTTTCTCAATTTCCTCAGTTCAATTTCTTCAGTCTGTTTGTCTTCATCCCGTGTTATCCTGTGATTACGCTTCCCGTACTCTGTGCCTATCTTCATTTCATCATGATGACTATGCTTGTATTCTGTTATGTTTACCTTTGAGTACTTATTCCGCTGCTAGTAGTTCTTCGCTAAGGAATTTCCTCATCGGCAAATTCCTCAGTGAAGAATTTCATAAAAATCGCCTATTCACCCCCCTCTAGTCAATATAATGCACTTTCAAATGGTATTAGAGCGAGGTACTCCCTTGTTCTGTGTGATTTTGGTTTAACCACCTGGAGTTTTAGTTATGTCGACCACAGATATGATGAAGGTGACATGCCCCATCTTTGATGGTCACGAGTATCCCAAGTGGAAGGCCATGATGAAGAAACGCCTCATGGCGATGAACAGCGAGTTGTGGACCGTCACTGAGATTGGCCTGACTGATCTGTGCAAGATGGTGGATGCTGATGACATTCGCAAGTATACTCTTCTCAACCTCACGGCAAAGGATGTCATCTACTCCAGCCTGTCACAAAATCAGTCCAGGAATATCATGCATCTCGATCATGCGAAGCTCATCTGGGACCGTCTCTCTGAGGTCTATGAAGGTCATCGAACTTGTCATGATCCTTGGTTTGAGGACTTCAAGGAATCTCTCAAAACGATGACATTCGAACAAGAATCATCAGCATCATGCCTTATGGCAAAAGATGCTGAGGTAACTGAATACTACCTATCCGAGTCCAGTGATGATGAATCTGGTGATGAATTTGGACCCAGCTATGTCAAACTTGCTTCCCTTGCTACTAAACAACAAAGAGCTTTGGAAAAAGCTCACTATATGCTAAACAAGAGCGATGATATGTTGGGTGAGGAAATGGATCAGTCAAAAGCTTTGGCTGAAAGTCTTCAGAGACTTCATACTAAGTATGACACCCTTTAAGATCAACATAACACTCTCTTATCGGATCATGAGAAGCTTTCTTATGAATTTCTTCAAAGAAAGCAAGACCTTGAGAAGCTAAGAGTGAGTTATGAAGATCTTCAGAAGGAGCGCGATTCATTACGTTCTCAACAAATCAGCGCATCACAGGAAGAATTTGTTCCTCCATGCTTGAAGTGCATTGAACGTGAATCTGCTAATTCTTCACCTAAATGTTCAAATGCTGCTAATGTTTCAAATTCTTCACATGCCTCTGTTATCACTAATTCCTCATCTGAGAACATTGCTAGTATCACTGACGATGCAGGGCTGAAGGAATTGTACACCACATGCATGTACAAAAGCCTCAAAGGGCATCAGGCTCTTTGTGATGTGCGTAAAAAGCAGATCCTCAACAGGAACCCTAGGAAAGAGGGTATTGCCTTTGAGAGGAAACTCAATGCTGATGGTACATATTGGAAGCCTGAGCAGTACCCCAAAAGTACATGGGTTGCTGCAAAGGGACCTCTAGCTGATCCATCTAACTTATCTGGATTTGCATGTGAATCTCCTCATTCTGATGATGAGTCAATTGACTCCAACTATAAGCTATTCAAAAATCAGAATGGTGAAGTATTTGCTAGATATGTTGGGACTAACTGCAGGAACGACTCCCCTATGAAGAAAATCTAGGTTCCCAAAAGATGCCTTGAAAATATTCAGGTGAATGTCATCATGACGCCACCTGTGATGAATAGGAACCCCAGATCAAATTCTTCATATGGACCAAATTCTTCATATGGATCAAAGTCCTCATATGAACATCATCGTGCTAACCCGTCTGTTTCGCAGGGAAGATCTAAGGATTATGGATATGTGCATTATTCTTCAAATCATTATGTCCATAAGTCCTCGAAAAATTTCTCTGCTTACTCTTATGCTTACTCTAACCCCTCTTATGTGAAACGAAATGGACTGGCTTCTATGTCATCCTTCTCGTATGGAGCTCGCAGAATGATGAACTCTTTGCCACCTCTTCAGATGTGGGTGGTAAAGAAAAAGAACTAATCTCTTCTGCAGGGTCAGGTCTCCAGACGCACATAATCGTCTGAAGAATTTGCTGGAGACCTGAGCATGCCTGAAAGGACGCAGGCTAATCATGAAGAAATAAACTTTCATTTCTCACGTCCTCATATTGCTTTATCAGTTCTTTTACTTGATGAAATTGATCTGATGAATTGATGTCATATTCTTCATTGATGAAGTATATGAGTTTGTAAGCTGCACTAATTCATCTGCAGGATGATCAACCCAAATCCACTGAGTGGGTCCTCGATAGTGGATGTACAAACCACATGACTAGTGACAAGAATCTATTGATGGATGCTCCATTATCACCGTCGCATCTGAAGCATATCATCTTTGCTGACAAAGGCAAAAGTCAGGTATTGGGTCTAGGTAAGGTTGCGATTACAAAGGATCGACACATGGACAAAGTCATGCTTGTTGAATCCTTAGGATACAACCTTATGTCTGTCTCAATGCTTTGTGATCTTGATATGGTTGTTGTCTTCGGAAGTACCGTTGTGTTGTGGTTATGGAAGCTGACAATTCCAAAGTCTTCGAAGGCTTTAGGGGAGGAGACTTGTATATTGTTGATTTCTCTACCGGACCACAACCAGCCGTGTGCTTACTTGCAAAAGCTTCAGAAGGCTGGCTCTGGCATCGATGACTTGGTCATGCAGGCATGAGGAATTTGCACACGCTTGCGAAGAAGAAGCATGTCATTGGCATCGAGAATGTCAAATTCCTCAAGGATCACCTATGCAGAGCCTGTGAAGCTGGGAAGATGACCAAGACCAAGCATCCAGCGAAGACTATCATGACCACCACTCGCCCATTTGAATTGCTTCACATGGATCTCTTTGGTCCTAATCATTATTCTGCTATCTCAAATGAAGCATCTCAATATGGCTTTGTTATTTTTGATGATTATTCTCGTTACACATGGGTACACCTTGTTACTTACAAACATGAAGTGCAGGAAGTCTTCAAACGATTTTCCTCGAGGGCTTCAACCAACTTTGGTGTGAAGATCAAGCACATCAGAAGTGACAATGGCACTGAGTTCAAGAATTCTGGTCTCAATGACTATCTTGATGAACTTGGTATTACTCATGAGTTATCTGCTCCTTACACTCCTCAGCAGAACGGCATCGTGGAGCGCAAGAACATGACTCTTGCTGAGATGGCTTGCACTATGATTGATGAATACAAAACGCCTCGTTGTTTCTGGACTGAGGCAATTGATACTGTGTGCCACATCATCAACAGAGTATATCTTCACAAATTCTTCAAAAAGACTGCCTATGAACTCCTCACTGATAAGAAACCCAATGTAAGTTATTTCGAAGTCTTCGGTGCTAAATGTTGGATTAGAGATTCTCATCACAACTCAAAATTTGCACCCAAAGCACATGAAGGTTTTATGCTTGGTTACGGAAAGGACTCGCACACCTACAGAGTCTTCAACAACGTTCTTCATAAAGTTGTTAAAACTGTAGATGTGCGGTTCGATGAAACTAATGGCTCGCAAAGAGAGCACCTACCTACTGTGATAGATGAACCAGCACCTGAGGAAACTATCAAGTTCAAGGCTACTGAGGATGTCATTCCTACTGAAGAATCTGCTGAAGAATTCATTCCAAAACATGAATAACATCGAGCTAATGCACCTGAAGAATATGGTGCTGAAGAAAATGTTGATCAAACTCTTCAACGACAACCATCTCATCCTCGCATTGCAAAAGAAGTGCAAGTTGAAAAGATCATCAATGACATCAAAGCTCCAGGTCCTCTCACACGCTCAAAAGCTTTTCATTTTTCTAACTTTTGTGGGCAGTATGCTTTTGTCTCTATTACAGAGCCCACTAAGGTAGATGAAGCATTTTTGGAGGCTGAGTGGATTCAGGCCATGCAAGAAGAATTACATCAGTTCGAGCTCAACAATGTCCAGGAACTGTTCAAACGTCCAGATCCTCGCAAGCACAATATCATCGGCACAAAGTGGATCTACCACAACAAGCAAGATGAAAATGGTATTGACTTCGATCATAAGGTATACCGCTCCATGATAGGTTCCTTATTATACTTATGTGCATCTAGGCCAGATATAATGCTTAGTGTTTGCATGTGTGCCCGATTTCAAGCTACACCAAAGGAATCACACCATAAGGCTGTGAAGCATATTCTTCGATATCTAGCTCACACACCAACACTTGGATTATGGTACCCCAAGGGCTCGGCTTTTGATCTTGTTGGATATTCTGACTCTGACTATGCTGGTGATCGCGTGGATCGCAAGTCAACATCTGGAACATGTCATTTCCTCGGACGGTCTTTGGTCTGTTGGTCCTCAAAGAAACAGAACTGCGTATCACTATCTACTGCTGAAGCTGAGTACATTGCTGCTGGTTCTTGCTGTGCCCAATTGCTATGGATGAAGCAAACTCTCAAGGACTACGACGTCAACATGAAGAATGTACCTCTCTTTTGTGACAATGAGAGTGCCATCAAGATTGCTCACAACCCAGTTCAACACTCGAAGACAAAGCACATTCAGATTCTTCATCATTTTCTTCGTGATCATGTGTTGAAGGGCGACATTTCTATTGAGCATGTGAAGACTGAAGAACAGCTAGCCGATATCTTCACAAAGCCCTTGGATGAGAAGAGATTTAGCAAGTTGCGGTGTGAGCTAAATATCCTAGAATCTTCGAATGTTCTTTGAAAAGGACACTCATCCTAACACTTATGCAAAATTGATGACTTAGATGTGCAACACATGAAGAAACGTTTTACTTCAATCAATGAAGAATAACACTCTTAGTGTGAAAAAATTAATGAAGAATTTGATTCTCATAACCCTACGATAATTGTACGCGGTGTCTAAAATCATCATTCTTATACGGTGGGTCACGCCACCACCAAAAGTTGAAATTCCTCAAATTATTCATATTCTTCAACTTTGCATAATCTTCACTGGTTCCATTGTTTTTCTTCATTGGCTATATATATATATATGAGTTTATGTCCTCTACAACATTCACTTATTGCTATTTCTTCAAGTTGGTTTTCTGCTAAGTGAATGTGATCGGACCCTTCCCCTCTATGCTATAATCAACCCAATCTGTTCACAAATTCTTCATGTGCGTTCTATTTGAAACTCGTTCAAAATCTTCACTGTGTCCTTGTCAGCTGAAGAAATTGAGAACGGAACTTTAAAACTAATCTTATCCAAATTTTCGGTTTTGCCGCTCAAATCGTTCCGCATCCCACGATAATTTTTTTTAATTCACCCACGATCTTACACGATCTCCACTACACAGTACGTGGGTGACACATGTCGTGCGAAGGAGAAGGGTCAGGGGCACGTTCGTCCCAAATCTTCGGGCGAACAATTTTTCACTGCTACTATAAATACCCCCTCATCCCTTCCTCACTTCCTTTATTCTGCTTGATCTCTCTCTCCCACTCGAGCTTCCCAAACCCTAGCGCCACCGCTACTCCATCGTCGCCGGTGAGGAAGAGCTTCACTGCCTCGACCTCGTCGTTGTCGTACTCGCGCCGACCGCGGAAATCTTCACCTCCGCCGCCGTCGTAGACGTCTTCCTCCGCCAAGTTAGGGCATGGAAGATCTACACCGACAAACTCCACTGTTTCACCTCACTGTTCGTCGTGTTCTTCATTCAGGGTAATTAAAAGTTACTTTTACTTCCCTCTTTGATTTGAAGTTTCTCTATAAAATCTTCAAAGGTGTTTTTATTCTTCAAATCTTCACACACTAAACACCTCACATGTCATCTGTTCTTGATTCGTTTCTCTAAGCATCATTTTTCTTCAAGATTCCTCAATTGTGTGGATCTTCGATCTATACAACTCTGGAACCTAAGACAAAGAACGCTTAGTGAAAATCTTCAAGACTCATCTAGTCAAATTCCTCAAACTTGTTCTTTTTGAAAAACCTTCTGAGAACGTATATGACCTCTCCAAATCCCTCGCAACTATACTCTGTTCACATGTACACATGTCAGCTGCTGAATCACTAGGTTCTCATCAACTTAACTCATTTGCAGCGTTCCTCAAAGAAAAGTTGCATACTTCTTCAGAGAATTCGATTGTTCAAATTCCTCAACTGAAGAAAATGGCTGATGGTAAAAGGCCACAGAAGGGAGGAAAGAGGCCTGAGGCAAATACAGCGTTTGAGACCCCTGATGACATATATGCTGGGTACTGCACACCTACTGAGGAAACCAAGAATGAGCGCAAAGTGCGCAAACAGAGGATAGAGAGGAGATGGGCAAGAGAATGGAGGGAGTACAGATATGTCACTCCTAAGTACATGAAGAAATTCGCACTCAATCCTCCATGCCCAAGAGCTCCATTGGCACCTGGCCAAGTAGCAGATCCCACCAGCCTCAAGCACGGTGAGGACTATCCTGATGAATGGGCCAAGCGCCAAGGCAAGTTGTCCAAGCAAGCCAGAGAAGCAGTGAGGAAATTCAGTGAAGACTCTGCTGTGGCTGCTGCTGCCTCTGCTGAGGCCTCTGTCAAGCCGAGTAAATCCATGTCTAAGAAGCCTGCTCGTAAGCCAAGTGCTTCACCAACAATGCCCTCACGACCAAGTTCCTCAGCTGCGCCCTCACGGCCAGACTCTTCAAGGTCCTCACGACCAATCCCTCAAGCTGCTCCTTCAAAATCCTCAGCACCTCCTCCAAAGTCCTCAGCACCTGCGCATCTGGCCTCATACCAAAGGACTACGGGCATATCCATTGCCTCTGGTGTCTCAGCAAGTCGATGATGATGAACTTGTAGAAATCATCAGAGACAGACAAGTTAGGGCCGCTAGAGCCAAAGGCACACCTGTGCCACTGCTTTTGGATCCCAAGCTGATCCTCGACTACATTGATCTCTGGCACAAGGACCCAAATACTCCTATGCCTGACTTCAAGCTGACGCCTGGTCAAAATCACATGCTGAATCATTTCATCCAAGAGGAGAAATGGAAATATGATCAGGCCAGGCAGATCAAGAAGGCCCAGTACAGAAAGGAGAAATACCTGAAGAACAACGTTGTCACTATGACCACTGATGAACTTGTAAAAATCCAATCTGAAATCAAAACCCTTAGCGATGACTTCCAAGCCTACTATACTGATTGGCAAGGAGCCAAAGTTAGATTTGTAAAGATAACTGAACAGTTCACTTCAAATGTTGCTGCCCCAACGCAATAGGAAATTCCTCAGGCTGAAGCATCTGCTCAGCCGACTGAAGAACATGCCAGCACCGCTGATAACAATCAGGCTGCTGAAGAAAATGTGAGTCCAGGGCTGATGACTGCATTCCAACCACTGAAGAAATTGCCAAGGCACCCACTAGTGGTGTGCCTGAAGAAATTGAAGAACTCAGGGCAACTGCATCAGTTGTGCCTGAAGAAAATCAACCAGATTCCTCAGCTGCTCCTGCACCAACTTCAACTCCAATCCTTCCATCTGCATCAGATGTGAAGAAGACCAAGGCTGCAAAGCGTGCTGCAGTGAAGAAAAGGAAAGCATCAGCTGCTTTAGATTCTTCAGCTCCGAAGAAAATGAAGCCTATGACAAGCTCATTTGCACATCCGATTGATGCTGTTCCCATCTCAACCAGGCCATCAAAGGACATTGTTCCTTTTGATGAAGAATATGTGATTCCCAGCGGATCTGATGAAGAAACTCCTTCTGCTGCTTCGTCTGAACCGTTGGATGAAGAAATTGAAGTGGATGTGATCCCTTCAACACCTATCATCTCCTCGCCTATGCCTTAGTTCATAGCTGAAGAGGCTGGCGTTGAAGAAATGGAAGATGAAGATATGGACATTGGCTGCTCCACACCCGTAATCAGTGATGAATTCTGGGAAAGTCAGCATCCAAACTCTCCAATGTTCACCCCTCTACAGCAAATTCCTCAGTCCCCCACACAAACTGTTCACATGGGCTCTGAAAAAACTCATCCCACTGCATCTGTCCATGAGGAAATTCCAGCCACTAGCGCTGAAGAAACTGCTGCTGCTGAACAACCAACTACGCAAACTGCCACTGAGGAAGAACCAGAAATTCCTCAGCCTAAAGAACCTGCAATTGAGATTCCTGAGGTCGTGATGCAACTCACTGACACTCCTCTGCCAAAGCCAAAGGATCCATTCTCACGCAAGCAAAAGTTCAAGGCTGATGATTTCTTTGGCGAGCACGTATTCTTCGAAGATTATAACCCATATGACTCTGCTCGCATTAGAAAGAGGCATTTCTGGACTGCTAGCCAAGCCAATTTCTATTCCTCAATGATGTTCAACAAGGAGAAGATTTTCTACCATGAGCATATTCCTCACGTGGATATGGAATCTCTGCCATGCTTCGCACCAGTCCTCAGTGTTCTTCACGATGCTGGACTGCTCAATTTTTGCTCTGACATCTGCGATTGGAATGAAGAACTGATTCTTCAATTCTATGCAACGCTGCACATCACCGGAAATGCCGAAGATGTGAATTCATGGGTGCTGGACTGGATGTCTGAAAACACTCACTACACTGCACCAGCCTCTGAATTGCTTCGTGCTCTACCACTCAGTCCTCCCCTTGAAGAAGCTTACTGCATCTATAGTGAACCTGAGCTCACACATCATTACATGCAAGTGCTGCTGAAGCCTTTGAAACCAGGTCAGGCACCACAAACAAAATTCCTCGTGAAGGAATTGCTGTACGTGCCCAGAACTGTCTATCGTATTCTTACGAGGACAATCAGTCCTATCAAAGGCCACGACTCATCTGATGAGGAAATTGTTGGCATCATGAAGAATCTGGTATTCAACATTGTTCATGGCATTCCTGTCAATTATCATGATTTCTTCATGAGGACTATGGCCAATGTTGCACTGTCTCCGTTTGAGCTGAAGCCTTATGCACCTTGGATCATGAGATTCCTCAGGACAAGGTCTTCACTCAACTACAAAGCTGATTTCCAGAATCATCTCAGCTACTTGCCCCCAATTGAAGTCCTCAAGCAGACATATTCCTCAGTTGATGGAAAGGGCAAGGCACCAGCTGTAATTGATGAAGGCATTCGTCCATTGGTTGGTCAGTTTCGCAAAGCTGCATCTTATTCCACCAATGATGACTCTGCCACACATGACTCTGCCAATGCACCTAAGTCCACTCCTCAAGCCACTGCTCCATATGTGATGACTGACCGTGAACTTCTGCTTAGTCTTCACCAGAAGGTGGATCGAAATCACAAATGGGTTAAGCGTCAGTTTGGTTCACTTCTTCACAACATGACTGCCAAACACAATGTAGTGAAGAAAAACCACTATTACCTCCATCAAGTCTTCGGTTGCACCTGGGCAATCCTGTCACATCTGTATGGTGAAGAAGATCTGAAGAACATGGGTCTTAATGAAGATTTTGACTGGTCTGCACCTCCACCGAAGAAATTCCAGAAGGTCAAGGTTCCTTCTCTGGTGGCTAGCTCATATTCTTCATCGCGCGACACTGATGAACATGAAGATTTAGACGACACTGCGGCGGCCCTACATCAACAAACGACCCCAACAACGCTGGCGCTCCTTCATCAACTTGATTATCTTCAGGGGCGTTAGTCCTCAGTTTCGATCCTTTTGGTCATTTGATGACAAAGGGGGAGAAATTTGAGTTAGTCTTCAAGCGGGTCTATTTTATCGCCCATATACAACTTTTTTTTTGCTAAGTTACAACTCTCGTTCTTCTGAAACTTTATTGGATCGAGTTGTAATCTTAAACCCGATGGTGCTCTAATACTTTTGATGCACTATGCTCTGATACTCTTTTCTGCATGCTTATTCCTCATTGATATTATTGCACGCATGCTGAATTTCATCAGGCACCATACTTCATCATGCATTTCAAATTCTTCATATTATATGTTAAATGCGTGTATGAATTACAAGATATAGGGGGAGATCTCCATGATTCAAATCTTCAAGTGTGCATTGCTTCAAAAGCAAATTCCTCACTATGCACATATTCAGGGGGAGTTCTTCTATATCTTGCAATCAAATTCCTCAATATCAGTATTTACACTTCATATGTTTATCCCTATTGAAAACTTAACCTATATTGTCATCAATCTCCAAAAAGGGGGAGATTGTAAGTGCATCTAGTGCCCCTTAGTGATTTTGGTGTATTGAAGACTTATAGGTTAAGGGACTAATGCGTGTGTGAGTGTACACAGGTCTATAAGTCTATGAGGAGTTTGATATTTACAGGAAAAGTCGACCCCTAAAAATGAATATCTTCGACTGAAGATTTTGGTATTTCTGAAGACTTTCATGAAGACTATGAAAGTGAAGAAATTGGTGTGTCCGTGAAGACTTGATATTCATGCGAGGAATATGAAGCTTGAAGACTTTCGTTTTCATAGTTTTGTTTTTCTCTTTCTTGAGTCATAGGAAACACCGTACTGTTAAAGGGGGTCGAGGAAATACTAAGGAAAAATTTCCATGTGATGCTCAACTCAAAATCCTACACCTACCAATCCCTTCGAGTGAAGCCATTGGAAATCTCATACAGTTCAGTCAATTTCTTCAGTGACAGAGACGAAGTTCTTCTGGTCTCTGAGGAATTTGTCCTGACTGAGGAGTTAGGAATTCGCCAGTGCGGATTGCCTACACAGTGAGGAACATGATAGCCTTGAGGATTTTGGTACTCAAAATTCCGACCGTTGCTGTGCTATGCGCCAGCTGTTCCAAAATATCTATCCACCTAACGGTCATATCATTGAAGGGAATTTATGTATTATCATGTCGGGCTACTTCCTAGGCTATAAATAGCCGCCCCCTACAACCACTAGCTGGTTGAGGCTACTCCGAGAGAAACCGACACTTGTCATTTGAGAGCAACCCATCCTCCGAGGACTTTGAGCGAAAATCATCAAGTGAGGAAAAACCAAAAACCCAAACACCTACAAACCCCAAGTGATTGAGCATCACTGAAGAGATTGATCCTGAGTGGATCCGATGCTTGTTACCTTTCAAGACTGTGCTTCTTCCAGATGGTTAGGCGTCATGGTCTAGAGCATGCAAGAGGAATTGTGGATCGCCGGGTGACCAAGTTTGTGAAGGTTTGGAAGTCGCCTGAAGACTTACCACGAGTGATTGGACGAGGTCTGTGTGACCTTAGTTCAAGGAGAATACGGTGAGGACTGGGTGTGTTGGACTAAGTGTCCTCGAGTGTGTGTCCGGGACTGTGTGTCCTTGAGTTTAAATACTTAGCCGCTCCAACCAGACGTACAACCGAGACAACAGTTGGAACTGGTCTACCAAATCATTGTCTTCACCAAGATTACTGGTTCTATTTCCTCAACTCTTCCATTTCCTCATAATTGTGATGTGTGTTTGTTCATATCTGTGTTAGAAGACCTTGACTGAAGACTTTCTCAATTTCCTCAGTTCAATTTCTTCAGTCTGTTTGTCTTCATCCTGTGTTATCCTGTGATTACGCTTCCTGTACTCTGTGCCTGTCTTCATTTCATCATGATGACTATGCTTGTATTCTGTTATGTTTACCTTTGAGTACTTATTCCGCTGCTAGTAGTTCTTCGCTAAGGAATTTCCTCATCGGCAAATTCCTCAGTGAAGAATTTCATAAAAATCGCCTATTCACCCCCCCTCTAGTCGATATAATGCACTTTCAGATTTTTTCTGGAGGAAGACGAAGTGTGTGGGTGCAAGAATAAGTGGAGGGGTCCCATATGGGGTCCACGAGGAAGGGGGCCGCGCCCCAGGGGATGGGCGTGCCCTCCACCCTCGTGGGTACATGGTGAGGCCCCCTGGTGTGTTCTGAGAGCCAATAATTCTTAAATATTCTAGAAAAAAATCATATTAAATTTTCAGGGCATTTGGAGAACTTTTATTTTCGGGGTTTTTTTTATTGCAAGGATAATTCTGAAAACAGATAGAAAATAGTATTTTTGCTTTATTTAAAGTAAATAACAGAAAGTAAAAAGAGGGTACAGAAAGCTGTGCTTTCTAACTTCATCCATCTCATGCTCATCAAAAGGAATCCACTAACAAGGTTGATCAAGTCTTGTTAACAAACTCATTCCGAATCGCATGAAACCGGATAATTTCGAATAACACTAGTTTACCTCAACGGGGATATGCACATCCGGAACAATAAGAATATCATATTTCTTCTTGACAGTAGGAAGAGGAAATTCGAAACCTCCAATAATAATCGTTGAAATTTTTCCAATAGAATTGATACTATGTACTTGAGGTTGTTTCCTCGGAAAGTGTACCGTATGCTCATTACCATTAACATGAAAAGTGACATTGCCTTTGTTGCAATCAATAACAGCCCCTGCAGTATTCAGAAAGGGTCGACCAAGAATAATGGACATACTATTGTCCTCGGGAATATCAAGAATAACAAAGTCCGTTAAAATAGTAACATTTGCAACCACAACAGGCACATCCTCACAAATACCGATAGGTATAGCAGTTGATTTATTAGCCATTTGCAAAGATATTTCATTAGGTGTCAACTTATTCAAATCAAGTCTACGATATAAAGAGAGAGGCATAACACTAACACCGGCTCCGAGATCACATAAAGCGGTTTTAACATAGTTTCTCTTAATGGAGCATGGTATAGTTGGTACTCCAAGATCTCCTAGTTTCTTTGGTATTCCACCCTTATAAGTGTAATTAGCAAGCATGGTAGAAATTTCAGCTTCCGATATCTTTCTTTTATTAGTAACAATATCTTTCATGTACTTAGCATAAGGATTCATTTTAAGCATATCAGTTAAACGCATACGCAAAAAGATAGGTCTAATCATTTCACCAAAGCACTCAAAATGCTCATCATCATTTTTCTTGGATGGTTTAGGAGGAAAAGGCATGGGTTTCTGAACCCATGGTTCTCTTTCTTTACCGTGCTTCCTAGCAACAAAGTCTCTCTTATCATAACGTTGATTCTTTGATTGTGGGTTATCAAGATCAACAACAGGTTCAATCTCTACATCATTGTCATTGCTGGGTTGAGCATCAACATAAACATCATCATTAATATTATCACTAGGTTCATGTTCATTACCAGATTGTGTTTCAGCATCAGAAATAGAAATTTCATTGGGATTCTTAGGTGTGTCAACAACGTGTTCACTAGAAGCATGCAAAGTACTATCATTTTTCCTTTTCTTCTTCTTAGAAGAACTAGGTGCATCAACATTAGTTCTCCGAGAATCTTGCTCAATCCTATTAGGGTGGCCCTCAGGATACAAAGGTTCCTGAGTCATTTTACCCCCTCTAGTCACAACTCTAACAACATTATCATTTTCTTATTTTTTAATTCACTGAGCAAATCATTCTGAGCTTTAAGTACTTGTTCTACTTGAGTGGTAACCATAGAAGCATGTTTACTAATAAGTTTAAGTTCACCTTTAACTCTAGACATATAATCACTCAAGTGTTCAATCATGTAAGCATTGCGTTTCAATTGTCTACCAACATAAGCATTGAAGTTTTCTTATTTAACAATAAAATTATCAATCTCATCTAAGCATTGGCTAGCAAACTTATAACGAGGAATATCACCTTCATCAAATCTATAAAGAGAATTTACCTTTACTACCTGTGTTGGGTTATCAAGACCATGCATTTTTTCAATAGGTGGTAAATTCTTAACATCTTCAGCTTCAATACCTTTTTCTTCCATAGATTTATTTGCCTCTTGCAATCTTCAGGACTGAGAAATAGAATACCCATTTTCTTCGGAGTTGGCTTACACTACAAAAAAATACACTTCCATGATGATACGTGTTTGTCACAATAGGTCGCGTTTTTTGTCATGCAGGTACATCCATGACGATTTTATGACAGAATCAAGATAGTCATACATGTGCTGTCGTAGAAGTGTTCCATGACATTACCAAAATTATCATCACGGAAGTGTCCACTTCCATGACGATAAATTGCGCGTCACAGAATTGCTTTTGTCAAGGGTGACCGACACGTGGCATCCACCGTAACGGAACACCGTTAAGCTATCGGGTCCAGTTTTGGATCCAATAACCCCTTAACAGCCCCGACCAATGGGGATTTTCCACGTGTAAAATCATCATTGGCTGGAGGAAACACGTGTCGGCTCACCATTGGGACAGATGTCTGTTGGGGAACGTAGTAATTTCAAAAAAATTCCTACGCACACGCAAGATCATGGTGATGCATAGCAACGAGAGGGGAGAGTGTCGTCCACGTACCCTCATAGACCGTTAAGCGGAAGCGTTATGACAATGCGGTTGATGTAGTCATATGTTTTCATGATCGACCGATCCTCAGTACCGAATGTACGGCACCTCCGCGTACAGCACACGTTCAGCTCGATGACGTCTCGCGAACTCACGATCCAGTAGAGCTCAGGGAAGAGTTTCGTGAGCATGACGGCGTGGTGACGATGTTGATGAAGCTACCGTTGCAGGGCTTCGCCTAAGCACCGCTACAATATGACCGAGGTGGATTATGGTGGAGGGGGGCACCGCACACGGCTGGGAGAGATCAATGATCAACTTGTGTGTCTAGAGGTGCCCCGTGCCCCCGTATATAAAGGAGCTAGGGGGGAGGCGGTCGGCCAAGGAGGAGGGCGCGCCAAGGGGGGAGTCCTACTCCCACCGGGAGTAGGACTCCCTCTTTTCCTAGTTGGTGTAGAAGAGGAGAAGGAAGGGAAAGAAGAGAGAAGGAAAGGGGGGCGCCATCCCCCTCCTTGTCCAATTCGGACTAGAGGGGGAGGGGGCGCGTGGCTGCCCTTGGCCTCCCCTCCTCTTCTCCCACTAAGGCCCATTAGGCCCAATATACTCCCCGAGGGGTTCCGGTAACCCCTCGGTACTCCGGTAAATGTCCGAAACCTCCCGACCTTTTCAGTATCCAAACATAGTCATCCAATATATTGATCTTTATGTATCGACCATTTCGAGACTCCTTGTCATGTTCGCGATCATATACGGGACTCCGAACTACCTTCGGTTCATCAAAACACAAAAACTCATAATACCGATCGTCACAGAACTTTAAGCGTGCGGACCCTACGGGTTCGAGAACTATGTAGACATGACCGAGACACGTCTCCGGTCAATAACCAACATCGGAACCTAGATGCTCAAATTGGTTCCTACACATTCTACGAAGATCTTTATCGGTCAAACCGCATAACAACATACATTGTTCCCTTTGTCATCGGTATGTTACTTGCCCGAGATTCGATCGTCGGTATCTCAATACAATATTCAATCTCGTTACCGGCAAGTCTCTTTACTCGTTTCGTAATGCAACATCCCACAACTAACTCATTAGCCACATTGCTAGCAAGGCTTATAGTGATGTGCATTACCGAGAGGGCCCAGAGATACCTCTCCGACAATCGGAGTGACAAATCCTATTCTTGATCTATGCCAAAACCACGAACACCATTGGAGACACCTGTAGAGCACCTTTGTAATCACCCAATTATGTTGTGACGTTTGGTAGCACACAAAGTGTTCCTCCAGCATTCGGGAGTTGCATAATCTCATAGTCATAGGAACATGTATAAGTCATGAAGAAAGAAATAACAGTAAACTTTAATGATCAATTGCTAAGCTAACGAAATGGGTCAAGTCAATCACATCATTCTCCTAATGATGTGATCCCGTTGATCAAATAACAACTCATGTCTATGGTTAGGAAACTTAACCATCTTTGATCAATGAGCTAGTCAAGTAGAGGCATACTAGTGACACTATGTTTGTCTATGTATTCACACATGTATTATGTTTCCGGTTAATACAATTCTAGCATGAATAATAAACATTTATCATGAAATAAGGAAATAAATAATAACTTTATTATTGCCTCTAGGTCATATTTCCTTCAATGTCATCCACTCATTGGACCCAAGGCGCATATGATACGTCGACACGTGGCACGACCCAATAGAGGCCCATTCCTATGAAAAGGCCGGCCCGTTTGACTTGGTAAAAAGGTGGCGGGCCGGCCCACGGAAAGACCATTAACGGAATGTTTGCATATAGCCAATTTACAGCCCGCTAACTCACGGCCCGTTACGGCCTACCGGAATTAGCCCAGTAGCGTCATCTAGGCCGTCCAATATGATTCCAGCCCGTTGTAACTTCTGGCCCATGTATGGCCCATGACCTATTTCAGCCCATATGAGTCCCTTTGTAACTCTTGGCCCATTAACAGCCCGTGGTGAAACCGGCCCACAATGAACAGTGTGTCGCTTTATACCCATTAGCAGCCCATTATTCCATTGTGTCGTTTCCAGCTCGTGTTACCTTTCGGCATTCTCATGGCCCATTTATTCTTGGGCTCATTTCCAGTATTCGGTTACTTATGGACCGTTACTGGCCTTTTCTGCTTGTGGGCCAAATTCAGCCCGTGGATATAGTCGGCCCGTTTGTGTCCCGTTAATCTGTTGGGCCATTTTCATAGCATCATCAAATACGGCCTATTAACGGCCCGTTATGGTCAACCCATAAAATGTACGATTTCCACTCTAGCCCATTTACGGCCCCTTATACGGCCCGTACAAGGCCCATAGATGAGACGGCCCGTAGAAGGCCCATTGATCTGACGGCCCATAGAAGGCCCATGGATTCGACGACCGATAGAAGGCCCATGGATCCGACAACCCATAGAAGGCCCACGGATCCGACGGCCATATAAGGCCATGGATCGTCCATCCCGTAGATGGCCCATGGATTGTATGGCCTGTGGAGGGCCATGGTCACTACAATGTTTGGGTGAGTTGGCCCCCGTTTGAATGATATAGCATATTCAAAGAATTATCCTACTCTATACTATCACCTCTAAAAAACATACACTATACAATAAAGAGACTAAGGCATAGAAACGTAAATAATCTTACACTATACAATAAAGAAATTACAGTTGATTATACCCACTGGGCATTATGGTTCGGCACTAGTGATAATAAAGCATACACAAACAACAAATTACATACACTGGGCAAATACAGCTCCTACATCATGGACGCGCATCAACATAACTTACCATTTGAACTATAATCTCTTCAGAAAATAGGATTGGCCGGATTTAGATAGCACAAATTTCAGTCTGCAAAATCTCTAATTCCTTCGTTGTTACCTTAGTGTCTTGTTTCATTTTTTTAACTCTTGCATCTAATACATGCATGTCTAGTCTCAACTTGTTGATTGTACGTTGAGAATCATTTACACGTTGTCTTGCCACCTCTAGTTGATGCTCGAGAACATCAGCACATTCCAATTCCAATCCATAATCATTCGGTAATGGCCATGCTGCACTGCTCGTAGATCTTTGTGTTGATGTCACTTCATCCTGAAATGTTTCTGTAAGTACACATGACTAGGGAAAAATATAGTTACAACAGTGAAGCGAGCAAGACAGACTATTTTGTACATGGAAAAATAGGACTAACAATAATGTTACACGTCATGAAGCATAAGAAGGTGATATTTTAAAAATTATAAAAAAGGTAGTCTGTGTAGCCTGCATACAGAAATCTCTCTTAGCTCACCAAAGGAGCATGATGTTGGGGCCCAATCCAAAACACAGACAAGTTACAAATTTAGACAACACGTTGCGTAGAAGTAAGCAAGCAGTTGGCCATTCTGTAACTCAATTAAAGTCTTAGGGAGCATAATGAACAGCAGAGAGTTTCATACAAACATACTACAACAAGCAAAACTATGCAATCATTAGTCTAGTACAAACTAGATTGTGAGCCTCATGCAATAATAGTTGGTTAATAGACTTCAAAGCTTCAGGCACACTTCGGTAGAGTAATTAAATGGTAAGGTTTTTAATTATGTCAACTAATAGTTATACAAGTACCCAATATCAGGCATCATTCTTCGAGCATCTCATTAACTGAGGACAAATAAAGCAATTGAAAAGAGCAAATTAACTATGCCTGAAACAAACAAGGAATTGAACTGTTGAGTTGGATACAGTGACTTACCTTAACAGGTTGAAGAGGCTCAGTGCAACTCCTACTTCTCTTGCAAGGCTCCTTCCTAACATCTTGTACTGGGAAATCCTCAATCTTATCTTCATTGCACCCCCTCTGCAAGGTGACACAAACTAGTTACTCGTCTCCTTGGAAGATAAATATGCATACTTTCCAGTCTGTGAACACAAAAGGATGAGATTATAACAAAATAACACCACATAATGAAACATGCCACATCTCTTGCACTTACACACAATGAAATGATCATTTACTATGTCTGCACTATGTAAAAACTAGGCATACCTTCGAACTGGATCTCCAGGTACTCTTGGAGAGCCTACTTTAGTGTACAGCCAAACCTTTATGTCACCTATGAGTTTGAAAAGGCCCCACTACAGCAGCCCTTAGTGTTTAAATCGTTGACAAGCTCTGTTAGAGTGTTAGGTCAAGAACAACAAGTAATCAAAGCAAACAGTCCTAGTATGGCTGGCTGATACAAACAAGCAATTGAATAGATGTGTGAGCAAATCTTACATATCAAGAAAAGAAGCAAAGAAGGAGGCTTAAAGACCATCACTTGACTGACCAGATTTAAGGGGCATTTAAACATCATGTGCAATGTATGAACTAACATAAACATTGCATATTCCAGATTCTATAATGGAATGCACATGTATTAGGTTATGACATGTATGATGATGCCTAAATGTACACTATAGCAGGCATGAGTGATTCATCATTGCACGCACAATTGAATTGCAAGTTAAGGGCCAGTTCTATTCCGGCTTTTCAGGGCTTATTGTCAAAATAAGCTATAAAAGATGTAAAGAAGTCATTTTTGAGTTATGGGCTTGGGCTTAACTAATTTCTCCTTGGAGGGGGGGGTGTTTTGGGTAGAACCTCACTAAAAATTGAAGGGAAGGGGGAATAGTGAAATGACTCTATTGTCTGCCTATATTACATTCAAAATGCAACTGCTGACGCCCGCGTCACACCTCACCCTCAAGTAAAAACAAACACACAAGCATTCATTGCCCTACCCGCTTTCATCTCCTCTCCCCTTTCCCTCTACCTCGACCCCCTGCCTGCAACACTAGGGTTCCTCCAGCGAGCCGTTGCCACTGGTCCCATCTTGCCTGGTCCTCGATGATGCTCTGTCCAGCTAGGCTACATGGCTGGCGGGTAGGGGCAAATCTCTCTGGCTGCTCCTCCCTCTGGCGCCGCCCCTCATTCTCATGGTCTCCAGCAACTGCTCCACTATGGTTCGTCCAACGCACTACTCCGGCAGGCGCTGCACAACTACGGCTGATGCCACACTGCGGCAGAAGGCACCTTATTCCCCCTCCCCACCTCCCAGGCCGTGGCCTTGAGGTGCTGTTGAAGGGATGAGCTCATCCAACAAGGTGAGGATCTCCTCTGATTTTTTGCCAAATTTTCATTCTGATCCACTATACGATGAATTGCTATGACCTACTTCTGCTGCTGCTATATGATGCATTGCTATGAGCTGCTCCTGCTGCTGCTATATGATGAATTGCTATGAGCTACTG
The DNA here is from genome assembly GCF_018294505.1 of Triticum aestivum. Classification (NCBI taxonomy): domain Eukaryota; kingdom Viridiplantae; phylum Streptophyta; class Magnoliopsida; order Poales; family Poaceae; genus Triticum; species Triticum aestivum. The sequence goes on along the minus strand of NC_057800.1, from coordinate 634,796,158 downwards.
CTGCTATATGATGAATTGCTATGAGCTGATGTTGCTGCTATATGATGAATTGCTATGAGATGTCGCTGCTGCTATATGATGAGTTGCTATAACCTGCTCCTGCTGCTGCTGTATGATGAATTGCTATGAGCTGCTCCTACTGATGCTATATGATGAATTGCTATGAGATGCTCCTGCTGCTGCTATATGATGAATTGCTATGAGCTGCTCCTGCTGCTGCTATATGATGAATTGCTATGAGCTGCTCCTGCTGCTATATGATGAATTGCTATGAGCTGATGTTGGTCTATTTTCCTATCATATTAATCACTGCACTGGGTTCAATTTGTGATGTTTAAAAGTCAAATTAATTTTTATATCGGCAACAAAATGAAAAAAATATAATGCAATCTAGACTTTTCACTGATCATACCAAAGATAAGTTGAAAACGCAATGAAAAGAAGTGGTTGGCTTATTACATGGAGCTTATATTCACATGTGCTTATTTTCTTAGGATAACTTGTAATAACTGTCCCTAAGAAACTTGGCCGATAGAACTTACATACAAATAACATGTCACGATGATTGCAATGGAGGAGTGACGTACCATAGCACACTGTATAGGCTCACCGCTGCCTCCCTGTTTTTGCGATGTTCCATGAAATTGCCACATACATCTTCTACTTTCTCATTGTGTAACCCTATCTGAAAGTTGACACGGCTAATTTCAGACATCTCTACATGATAATACATTGCATATCCCTTGTGCATATTTAAACCACCAATTAATGATTGTGTGCGTAGCATAAACTAGCCATGACTCTGTGTGCTCGACTAGCAGGCACTCTAAGGGAGTCTAATGTAGTGCACTGGAATTCCTACATGCCACCTACGATTTTGTGTAATGTACTGCCTCTGTTCCTAAATATATGTCTTTGTAGAGATTCCAGTATGGACCACATACAAATGTATATAGATGCATTTTCGAGTGTAGATTCACTCATTTTGCTCTGTATGTAGCAATACAAGAGAGAGAGAGACGCACTTACAAGATCATAGTAATGCCTCAGTCTAGGATCTTGGTTGGCCAAGATGTTAGATCCAGAAGAAACATCATCCTTGCAGTTTTTGCCAGCTGCATAACAGGTAACAGTGACCTGTTAGTATATTTGAAGTACATCGGGCAGGTGATGCTGGATGGGTTTAAAGGTGACAAGTACCTAGGCCGTGGCGGGTGCTTGGCATCTTGCCAGACGGTGGGAATCAGGTTAGAAACGTCAAGGGTGATGATGCTGCACTGGCTGTCGGGGTCCGGTAAGGAGATCTAGTATCGTCGAGTAGGGTGTTTATGGAGCAGCTCCGGTTGGGTGGACTACAGTGTGGTCGAAGCGGATCTATGGCCGGGGACGAGGGCATAGGTGAAGCTGCTCCGGTGGTTGGGTTAAGGATGGTGTCGATGATGCGGATCTATGGCTGTGGACGGGGCATCATAAGCTGCTCCGGTAGGTTGGATGAGGGTGCGAGGAAGTGGATCTGAGGCTGTGGACTTGTGAGTTGGCAAAGCGGCCCCAGTAGGGTTGATAATGGTATAGGCGAAGCTACTCTGGTGGGGTTGACGATGGTGTCGGCGAAGCGGCTCCAGTAGGGTTGAGGAAGGTGTCGGCAAAGAGGATCAGAGGCTGTCGACGGGGGCGTCGGTGGGGCAGCTCCGGAGGGGGGGGGTGGACGAAGCATCTCCGATGGGGAGTACGAATGAGTCGCTGCAGATGCGCTGCGGTTGACGAGAGTACCGGTGAAGCAGATCCGGCGCCATGGACAAGGCCGACACTGAATGGGCTGTGGTACAGTGGTGGATGAGCAGTCTACTTGTTTCTATGAGTGCTCCCAATCATAAAAGATGTCAATGATAATATATCTATATGTGAAAACCTCTCTTTCCTTATTACTTCCTATTAATTGCAACAGTGACCAAAGCTATGTCTGCCAACTCCCAACAACTTTTAATCATCATACTCTTTCTATGTGAAGCCATTAGTCTCAATAAGATCAATATGAACTCTTTGTTTCTTTTTATTCTTTTAATCTTTTATTTTATTTACCCAAGATCATGGCAAAATAATCAAGCCCTTGACTCAACACTAATCTTTATTATATATAGCTCACGGACTCGATTACATAGAGGGATCATAAAGCAAAACTCAAAACTAGATCATGCCATAAACTTTATTTTACTAGATCAAGATACTACTAATAAGATCGAACTAAGAAAAACGGTAAAGATAGGAGTTGTGATTGTGATACGATACCCGGGCACCTCCCCCAAGCTTGGCAGTTGCCAAGGGGAGTGCCCATACCCAGATACTCAATTCTTATTTGTTGGAGGAGACGGTGGTGGTGATGTTGGCTTAGTTGATGGCTTAGTCTTCTCCCTTAATTTGCGCTTAAGGACGACATTTTGATCCCTCAGACCATCAACTTCCCACTCCAGGTTTAATATCTTTTTGCATAGGTCCTGCTTATTTTCCTGCAAGAGACGAAAAGGGATAAACTCGAACTTGGGTTTCTTTACCCTATCAGGGAGACTTGACTTTTTGAACTCCACGTGCATGTCCCCAGGTTGAGGTAATGGTGCTTCGTCTTCATATAAGCTCGTCTCCTCCTTCCCCTTGGTTTCATAGTCCTCTTGTTCCTCCGTGGTCCATCCATTATGTTCCACATCTCCATAGACCCTTGGATTTTCTAAGTAGTCATCCACATAGCTTTCTCCTTCCGAATCCTGGGAAGACATGTTGATCTAATCTGCAACAGGACAGCTCAAAACAAAGACAGGAGATTTTTGCGTAATACGGGAGTCAAAACCTTCGGGAGAATATATAATGAATTTTTACCGACCAAAATACTTAACGTGCAAGAAAACGGAGTCCGGAGGGCACACGAGGTGCTCACGAGGTAGGGGGGCGCGCCCAGGGGGTAGGGCGTGCCCACCACCCTCGTGGGGCCCTCGTGTCCTTCCCGGACTGCTACTTATTTTTCTATTTTTCTAAATATTCCAAAATGGAGTAATATTGCCTTAAAAATTGTTTTGGAGTCGGTTTACTTACCGTACCACATACCTATTCCTTTTCGGAGTCTGAAACATTCCGGAAAGTGTCCCTTATGTATTCCTCCGGGGTTATGGTTTCAATAATATTGGTTTCAACATTTATGGGATTACCTGCGATATAATGTTTAATTCTTTGACCGTTTACCACCTTTGGATTTGTGCCCTCAAAGTTGTTGATTTTTATGGCACCGGAACGATAAACCTCTTCGATGACGTAGGGGCCTTCCCATTTAGAGAGAAGTTTTCCTGCAAAAAAATCTTAAGCGAGAGTTGTATAGCAATACATAATCACCTACATTAAACTCACACTTTTGTATCCTTTTGTCATGCCATCTTTTAACTTTTTCTTCAAACAACTTGGCATTTTCATAAGCTTGGGTTCTCCATTCATCAAGTGAGCTAATATCAAATAACCTCTTCTCACCGGCAAGTTTAAAATCATAGTTGAGTTCTTTAATAGCCCAGTATGCCTTATGTTCTAGTTCAAGAGGTAAGTGACATGCTTTTCCATAGACCATTTTATACGGGGACATACCCATAGGATTTTTGTATGCAGTTCTATAAGCCCATAATGCATCATCAAGTTTCTTAGACCAATTCTTTCTAGACCTATTAACAGTCTTTTGCAAAATTAATTTGAGCTCTCTATTGCTCAACTCTACTTGACCACTAGACTGTGGGTGATAAGGGGATGCAATTCTATGATTAACATCATATTTAGCAAGCATTTTACGGAAAGCACCATGAATAAAGTGTGAACCACCATCAGTCATTTAATATCTGGGGACCCCAAACCTCGGGAAAATAACTTCTTTAAGCATTTTAATAGAAGTGTTATGATCAGCACTACTAGTTGGAATATCTTCTACCCACTTAGTAACGTAATCAACAACAACTAAAATATGTGTGTATCCATTAGAAGCAGGAAAAGGTCCCATATAATCAAAGCCCCAAACATCAAACAGTTCAATAACAAGTGAATAATTCATAGGCATTTCTTGACGTCTACTAATATTACCAATTCTTTGACATTCATCACAAGACAAGACAAACTTACGGGCATCCTTGAAGAGAGTAGGCCAATAAAAACCAGATTGCAATACCTTATGTGCAGTTCTATCTCCAGCGTGGTGTCCTCCATAAGACTCGGAATGACATATGCGTAGGATCTATTCATGTTCATGCTCAGGTACACAACGCTTAATAACACCATCTACTCCTTCTTTATAAAGATGTGGGTCATCCCAAAAGTAATGTCTCAAATCATAGAAGATCTTTTTCTTTTGTTGGTATGTGAAGCTAGGTGGTATAAACTTAGCAACAATATAATTAGCATAATCAACATACGATGGAGTACTACGAGAAGTACTTATAACATTTAATTGATCATCAGGAAAGTCATCATTAATAGGTAGTGGGTCATCAAGAATATTTTCTAACCTAGACAAGTTGTCTGCAATGGGGTTCTCGGCTCCCTTTCTATCAACAATATGCAAATCAAATTCTTGTAGCAAGAGAACCCATCTAATAAGTCTAGGTTTAGCATCTTTCTTTTCCATAAGATATTTAATAGCAGCATGATCTATTTGAATAGTTACTTTAGAATAAACAATATAAGATCTGAACATATCACAAGCAAATACAATTGCTAAAAGTTCTTTTTCTATAGTAGCATAATTTCTTTGAGCATTGTCTAGAGTCTTACTAGCATAATGGATAACATTTAATTTCTTATCAACTCTTTGCCCTAGAACAGCACCTACAGCATAATCACTAGCATCACACATAATTTCAAAGGGTAAATTCCAATCAGGTGGCTGAACAACAGGTGCAGAGACTAATGCTTTCTTAAGTATTTCAAATGCTTCTACACAATCATCATCAAAGACAAATGGTATATCTTTTTGTAATAAATTAGTCAGAGGCCGAGAAATTTTTGAGAAGTCCTTAATGAACCTCCTATAAAATCTGGCGTGACCAAGGAAACTTCTTATACCTTTGATGTCCTTGGGACATGGCATCTTTTCAATAGCATCAACCTTGGCTTTATCAACTTCAATACCTCTTTCAGAAACTTTGTGCCCCAAGACAATACCTTCATTAACCATAAAGTGGCACTTTTCCCAATTCAAGACAAGATTAGTTTCTTCACATCTCTGCAAAACTCGATCAAGATTGCTCAAGCAATCGTCAAAAGAGGAACCATAGATGTAAAAGTCGTCCATGAAAACCTCACAAATATTTTCACGAAATTCGGAGAATATAGCCATCATGCATCTTTGAAAGGTAGCACGTGCATTACATAAACCAAAAGGCATACGTCTATAAGCAAAAGTACCAAAAGGGCATGTAAAAGTAGTCTTTGATTGATCTTTAGCCGACACAGGTATTTGAGAGAAACCAGAATAACCATCTAGAAAGCAATAGTGTGTATGTTTGCATAATCTTTCTAGCATTTGATCAATAAAAGGTAAGGGGTAATGATCTTTCTTAGTAGCTTTATTTAATTTGCGGAAATCAATTACCATCCTATAACCTGTGATAATCCTTTGTGGAATCAATTCATCTTTATCATTAGGAACAACAGTAATACCTCCCTTCTTAGGGACACAATGGACAGGACTTACCCACTCACTATCAGCAACGGGATAGATTATACCTGCCTCCAGAAGCTTTAGTATTTCTTTTCTTACCACTTCTTTCATTTTAGGATTCAGACGTCGTTGAGGATCATGAACTGGTTTGACATCTGCTTCCAAATTTATTTTATGTTGGCATAGAGTGGGACTAATGCCCTTAAGATCATCAAGAGTATATTCAATAGCAGCACGATGCTTCTTCAGAGTTTTCAATAATCTTTCTTCTTCATGCTCTGAAAGGTTAGCACTAATAATAACAGGATATATCTTCTTTTCATCAAGATAAGCATATTTAAGATTATCAGGCAAAGGTTTAAGCTCGAACACGGGATCATCCTTGGGTGGAGGAGGATCCCCTAAGATTTCAACAGGCAAGTTTTGTTTCAGAATAGGTTCCTGTTTAAAGAATACTTCATCTATTTCCCTTCTTTCATTCATGAACATATCATTTTCATGGTCTAGCAAATAGTGTTCTAAAGGATCACTAGGAGGTACTGCAATAGAAGCAAGACCAATAATTTCATCCTTACTAGGTAATTCTTCCTCACGATGTTGTTTACTAAATTTAGAGAAATTAAACTCATGAACCATATCATCCAAGCCAACAGTAACAACATTCTTTGTGCAATCTATGGTAGCATTGACAGTATTTAAGAAGGGTCTACCAAATATAATGGGACAAAAACTATCTTGTGGAGAACCAAGAACAAGAAAATCAGCAGGATATTTAGTTTTCCCACACAAGACTTCAACATCTCTGACAATTCCCATTGCTAAAATAGTATCTCTATTGGCAAGTTTAATTGTGACATCAATATCTTCTAACTCAGGAGGTGCAATTTCATTCTTAATTTCTTCATATAAAGTATGCGGTATAACACTAGCACTAGCACCCATATCACATAAGCCATGATAACAATGATCCCCTATTTTAACAGAAATAATAGGCACGCCTACCACGGGTCTATGTTTATCTTTAGCACTAGGTTTAGCAATTCTAGCAGTTTCACCTTCAAACTGAATAACATGCCCATCAATATTATTAGACAAGAGATCTTTAACAATAGCAATATTAGGTTCTATTTTAACTTGTTCAGGAGGTGTATAAGTTCTAATATTGCTTTTACGAACAACAGTTGAAGCTTTAGCATGATCCTTTATTCTAACAGGGAAAGGTGGTTTCTCAATATAAGAAGTAGGAACAATAGGATCATTATAAGTGACATTCTTTTCTTCAACTTTAATAGGTGCAGCTACTTTTACTTCTATGGGATGATGATATTTAAACCACTTCTCCTTAGGGAGATCAACATAAGTAGCAAAAGATTCACAGAAAGAAGCTACTATCTCAGAGTCAAGTCCATATTTAGTGCTAAACTTACGGAAAATATCGGTATCCATGAAAGATTTAACACAATCAAACTTAGGTCTCATACCTGACTCCTTACCTTCGTCGAGGTCCCAATCTTCAGAGTTGCGTTTAATTCTATTCAATAAATTCCATCTGAATTCAATAGTCTTCATCATAAAAGAGCCAGCACAAGAAGTATCGAGCATGTTGCGATTGTTTTAGAAAGCCGAGCATAAAAACTTTGCATAATTATTTCTCTCGGGAGCTCATGATTGGGGCATGATATAACATTGATTTAAGTCTCCCCAAGCTTGAGCGATGCTTTCTCCTTCGCGAGGCTAGAAATTATATATGTAATTGCGATCACGATGAACAAGATGCACAGGGTAATACTTTTGATGAAATTCCAACTTCAATCTTTTATAGTCCCGGAATCTCATATCATCACATAGCTTATACCATATCAATGCGTCTCCCTTCAAAGATAAAGGGAAGACCTTCTTCTTAGCAACATCATCGGGTATACCTGCAAGCTTAAATAATCCACAAACTTCATCCACGTATATTAAGTGCTCATCGGGATGCTTTGTTCCATCTCCTGTAAAAGGGTTAGCTAGCAGTTTTTCCATCATAGCCGCAGGAAATTCAAAAGGAGTTTCATTTTCAATAGGTTCAGTAGGTTGAGGAGCAACTCTTTGCTCTACTGGACGGGGTGAAGATACCCCAAACAATCCCCTCAGAGAATTACCTTCCATAGTAATAAGTGACAATAAATTTCAGCACACTATATAAATTTTTCCTTACCAAATTCCACCTACCAAAGACGCTACACTCCCCGGCAACGGCGCCAGAAAAGAGTCTTGATGACCCACAAGTATTGGGGATCTATCTAGTCCTTTCGATAAGTAAGAGTGTCGAACCCAACGAGGAGCAGAAGGAAATGATAAGCGGTTTTCAGCAAGGTATTCTCTGCAAGTACTGAAATAAGTGGTAACAGATAGTTTTGTGATATGATAATTTGTAACGAGCAACAAGTAACAAAAGTAAATGAAGTGCAGAAAGGTGGCCCAATCCTTTTGTAGCAAAGGACAAGCCAGAACAAACTCTTATAATAGGAAAAGCGCTCCCGAGGACACAGGGGAATATCGTCAAGCTAGTTTTCATCACGTTCATATGATTCGCGTTCGATACTTTGATAATTTGATATGTGGGTGGACCGGTGCTTGGGTACTGTTCTTACTTGAACAAGCATCCCACTTATGATTAACCTCTATTGAAAGCATCCGCAACTACAACAAAAGTATTAAGGTAAACCTAACCGTAGCATGAAACATATGGATCCAAATCAGCCCCTTACGAAGTAATGCATAAACTAGGGTTTAAGCTTCTGTCACTCTAGCAACCCATCATCTACTTATTACTTCCCAATGCCTTCCTCTAGGCCCAAATAATGGTGAAGTGTTATGTAGTCGACATTCACATAACACCACTAGAGGCTAGACACATACATCTTATCAAAATATCAAACGAATACCAAATTCACATGACTACTCATAGCAAGACTTCTCCCTTGTCCTCAGGAATGAACGTAATTACTCACAAAGCATATTCATGTTCATAATAAGAGGGGTAATAATATGCATATAGGATCTGAACATATGATCTTCCACCAATTAAACCAACTAGCATCAACTACAAGGAGTAATCAACACTACTAGCAACCTACTAGCACCAATCCCGGACTTTGAGACAAGAATTGGATACAAGAGATGAACTAGGGTTTGGAGATGAGATGGTGCTGGTGAAGATGTTGATGGAGATTGCCCTCTCCCGATGAGAGGAGCGTTGGTGATGACGATGGTGATGATTTCCCCCTCCCGGAAGGAAGTATCCCCGGCAGAACAGCTCTGCCGGAGCTCTAGATTGGATCCGCCAAGGTTCCGCCTCGTGGCGGCGGAGTCTCGTCCCGAAAAGTTCCTCTTATTTTTTTCTCATCGAAAGACCTCATATAGGAGAAGATGGGCATCGGAGAGCCACCAGGGGGCCCACGAGATAGGGGGCGCGCCCTAGGGGGGGCGCCCCCACCCTCGTGAGCAGGGTGTGGGCCCCCTGGCCTTCATCTTTGGCATGGATTTTTCTTTATTTCTTTTAAGACGTTCCGTGGAGTTTCAAGACTTTTGGAGTTGCGCAGAATAGGTCTCTAATATTTGCTCCTTTTCTAGACCAGAATTCCAGCTGCCGGCATTCTCCCTCTTTATGTAAACCTTGTAAAATAAGAGAGAATAGCCATAAGTATTGTGACATAAAGTGAAATAACATTCCATAATGCAATAAATATCGATATAAAAGCATGATGCAAAATGGACGTATCACTGGCGCCCTCGGCAAGGGTCTTGCCGGGGGCCCGGCAAGGGTCTTGCCGTGGCGTTGCTGTCATCCCCAGCAAGGGTCTTGCCGAGGGTCTTGTGGATTTCCTCGGCCAGGATACTGCCGAGGGTTGCCGTCTTCTGGTCCTCATTTCAACTCATATGTTTATGAGCTCGACGAAGATTTGCATGGCACCACAGAGGCGCCTCCCGAACCTTGGTTCCGACGCAGTTGGTTAGGTTGGAGCCGGTGGGCTCAAGGGTGGCTCACTCCGCTGGCATCGGGCAAGTTGCCTCTGCAAGGCTCTTTCCGAGGCCGCGGGGGGGCGCCTCGGCAAGGACCTTGCCTAGGGAGTCCACCTCGCCCTCTTGCCCTCCTGCGCTTCTAGTCTTGGCGTTGCCTTGGTTGCCTCGTGCTTCAGTTTCTCCCCGGCTTCCCTCCTCTGCCCTGCTAAGTGTGGCCGTGGCGCATGGTTCTGACTGCCCGTGCATAAGTAAAGGGGTCAAAAGGAGAGCCCCTAATTTTGTACACCGACAGGATCCCCCGGGCCTGGGCCATACATAAGCACGACGCATTGTTGGGCTAGGCCCAGAACGGTGGGCGGGCAGGTGGGCGGATTTTACTGTAGTAGTTTCTCGTCCGCTGCGCTTCCCCATGACCCGCGTTGAAGGCGCAACATGGAGGGTCGTGCGTGACGTGGGGGTCATGCATGGGGAGGTTTCCACATGCATGCGTCACATCGTGGTAAAGAGGCGGCCCATGCCTTCCCCGTAAAAAAGGAAACGGCCGCGGGCACGCTACTCATTTACCCCCTGTGTCTTCTCCAATCTCAGAGCTGCCGTTCCTTCCTTCTTCCACAAGCCCCTGATCGCCACTGCTGCACTTTTTCTACCCTTTCCCTTCCACCGCTCGCAGCCGCCATGGCACCCAAGACTGGCAAGGGCAAGGGAGTGGCCAAGAACGCCGGAGGGGCGGAGCCACTGGAGAAGGAGTTGGCGGCGCGGTAGACGGAGCTCGCCTACTTTCCCTCGATGGTCGACGCAGCCCACCTTCGGGACAACTTCAGGTCGCTGTGGGGGGTCAAGACGGGGGGGGGGGGGACGACGGGGCATCCTGCCACACGCGTCATCCCCGCCAACTGCGGCAAAGTCGCCCCGAGTCGGTATCCCTTCTTCGTTGATTACTTCTCCTACGGCCTCTGCCCCCTTCTCCGATTTCTTCAATGACATCATGCATACCTTCGGCTTCCACCTCCTAGATTTTACCCCAAACGTCGTGGCGTGCAAGGATCTCTTTGAGGGCTTCGCCGGAGTGCACCCCAACACGGCGCTTTTCCGCCATACTTCTTCCCTCGGATTCAGCTGGGAGGCACCATCTCCGGTTGTGTCGCCTGGATCCCGAGGTCCAAGGGGACATACCCAGAGGGTGCTCGGTAGGAGAGGTGGGAGGAGTGGCGGGGCCGGTGGTGTTGGATTGAAGAGGAGGATCCATAAGAGTTCTGTCGAGTTCGCCACGCGCCGCCGGTTTGCGGCAACGATTGGAGCAGCGTCGACGCTGATGACGTGAAGCTCACAGTCGCCACCACCAGGATTCTTCGCCTCACCGAGGCCGGGCTCACCCTTCAGATGATCGGGGCGGATTTCATCCGTCGCCGAATCACTCCGCTGCATAACAAGGGGAGGCCGGCCTGGCTCTTCACGAATGTGGTGGACATCATGCGACTCGACCCGGCCTCGACCACAACTTCACCGTGTTTGCGCATGCTCACTTCTGCCAGCGGCTCTTCCAGCTCGATGTGGACCGCGACGGTAGGGCCGAGAGGTCCGGCAAGGCTGCGAGGGCTCGCAAAGTCGTCAAGGGCCCTTGTTTGGGTTGCCGGCGGAGGTGGTCCCGCTGAGCAACAACTCGCGCCAGACCGACATCATCGCCATGATGCCAGACTGCAACGCGCATGGCCCTGTCCGAAACTGGGTTGCGCTGGCAGAGGAGCAGGTGCATGAGTTTTTTAACACCCTGGAGGAGAAGTACATCCGCGAGGAGCCGCGGCTCATCCAGGATACCACCCAGGCGGAGCTGGACTATATCGCCGCCAGGGCGGCGGAGGCGGAGCTTGCCAGGCAAGCCGGCAGCACCGGCGGCGTGGAGGACAAAGCCGTGGCAGCCGCAGAAGAGAAGGAGCTCACCCAGTGGGCAGAGTCTACTGGGGAGGCCAGCAGCGCCGGCACCGGGGCTCCTCTTATTAGAGACGACGACGACAAGCCATCCGAGGAGGAGGCTGAAGCTGTCGACCCCCATCCACGGGGAAACGGCGAGTCCTGCAACGGGCCACCTCCGGTGAGCCGGTTCGGCCCGGCAGGGCCATGCCACCCCGGCAAACCCAGGAGACGTCCGTGCGCCAAGCGAGGGCTGCGGTAGCGAAGAAGTTGGTGAAGGCCGCGGTGGCGAAGAAGAAAGTATCTGCTTCTTCTTCGTCTAAGCGTTCCCCAACTCCACCTGCTTCCCCTCCTCCACCCGCTTCCCCTCCTGCCGCAGGCGACGACACGGAGGTCATCTTTGACCTCACGTCTCTGAGCCCGAGGAGGAAGAGGAAGGCAACAGAGGAGGAGGTGGAGGACGAGTAAGTGCCGTTTCCTTTCGTCATCTCTGGCTCCACTGAATGTGCTTCTTATCTTGGCTTGTTTTCTTCTTGGCAGGGATATGGAGACACTGGCCCAGAGGGTGAAGAGGGCCAGGTCTTCGGCAGGCGGCTAGCCCCCGGCGGGCACCTCCAAGGAGCCACTGGTGGTGGTGAGTAGCCTGCACAGCAGCCCCCGGAGCAGCCCCCAGCATAAGTTCGCCACTCGCCCCTCGTCGACTTGTGCTAAGGGCATGATCTTTGGTGCTGACCTTGCCATGACCGCAGGAGGAGGACAGCAACAGGAGGAGCCACTGAGGGCTATCCCCAACACGCCGCCTCCGTCAACCACGCCGCCCCGAGGGGCGTCCCCGGCAAGGGTGCCAAGCACCGAGCCCATTCACACGGAGGAGGAGGAGGCAAACTTGGGCACCGGTGGCCGCACCTCGACGCCTGATGTTGGCAGAGAGGGGGCCTCATCTTCCCAGCCTAGCATGGGTAAGCCATTCGCCTCCCATCCCTTTTATTTTTCTTGAATCTTGGTCTTGACTTCACTTCACCACCTTTCCGATATCCAGATCCTTTCCTGGCGGACCGGGAGGACCTGGACACTGTCATCGAGGATGTCACCAAAGGGCGCCGCGGCGGAGGCCGAGAAGATCGCCTCCGAGGAGGCTGCCGAGGGCACTGCCGAGGACGCCGCCAAGGGGCCTGCTAGGGAGCCCGGCAAGGCTACTGCCGAGGAGGCCGGCAAGGGGCCTCCCGGGGAGGCCGGCGAGCCCATTGCCGAGGAGGAGGTGGCTGATGACCAACCTTCCTCCTCCACTGCCTCTGGCTCCGGTAGGTACCTAAGGGTGAGCGACGACCTTTTCGTTCACCTCCCAAGGGATCAAGCTCCAGGGCACCCATCGAGGGAGAGGTGTTCGACGAGGAGGTGCTCGCCGCCGCCGGGCTCGAGGTCTTCGACGAGCCAAGCACCGGTGGTGAGGGTTATCAGGAGGAGCGGCTTCTCCAGGTCATGGGTGCCAACTTTCGGAAGTTGCAAGTGCTCCACCGCGCTCGCCTGTACAAGGCCAAGTCCAGGGCAGCAATGGTGGACAAGGTGAGGCGGACCTCAAGGTACGCGTCACCGAGACATAGACTTGGTTCCGCCAAGCTTGTGAGGAGCTGAAGGCCACCCAAGGCGAGCTGGCCAAGCGCGAGGTGGAGCTCACCATGAAGGAGGCCAACATTGAGAAGGCCTAGGAGACGGCGGAGAACTTGGCCGCCGCAGCCGAGCTGCTCGAGCCCAGCACCAGGCCGCACTGAACTCCCAGGAGGAGGACCTTGCCGCACGTGAGGAGAAGCTTGCCGCAATGCTCCGCGGCAACGAGGAAGAGGTGGAGAAGCTCGTCGTGCAGCGGACCCAAGAGCTGGAGCAGAGGCACAAGGAGGCACTCGATGCCCAGGCTCTGGTTCACGCCGACAAGGTGAAGGAGCTAGAGGTGGATCGGGACAAGCTGAAGGATCAGGTCCTGAAGTTGTCCAAGGAGAAGGACACGCTCAACGGTGCCCTGGTTGAGGCGCAGGGCACACTCCTCGACAAGGCCGGGCAGCTCTCCGAAGCCAACAACTCCATCAAAGACCTTAGGCTAAAGCTAGAGGGTCTCGAGGGGATGCTGTTGGAGGGCAAGGCCCAGGAGGAGGTCCTGGCCAAGGACCTGGAGACCGAGAAGCAACCGCGGAAGAATGAAGCCGACAACCACAAGGATTTTGTGGAAGGCAAGAACCGCTGGAATGGGCGTCTCGAAGGCGTCGCCAGCAGGATTATCACGCAGCTGGCTACCATGGGGATGCCAAATGTGAGGTATACCTCGGAGCACAACGCGAGCCCAATGCCAAGCTGACCATCTTCTTCGAGGGCGTCCTCGGGGCCCTGGAGCAGCTCCACTCCAACCGGGCGGCCTCCCTGGCCAAGGAGTCCCGGAGGCTTTGCCGGGGTGCCATGACCAAGGCTGTCACTAAGATGGCGCACTGGAACCCCAACCTCGACTTCGATGCCGCGCTGGACAGCTTGCCGGCGGGTGTGGACCTCGTGGCGCTCAAGGAGCGTATCAAGCCCATCATCAGCCGCATCGGTGAAATCGAGAGGATAGAGGGCCAACGCCGAGATTAGGCACCCCGTCTCCAACTGCCGCTGCAGGTTCATGACCAAGACAATTTTTATCTTTAGTTAGAACCGCAGCAACAATTGATGTAATATAACTCTGCAGCACTTTGGGTACGGTGCATGTTATCTTCCTGTTCGATCTTCCCTTTGTATGTTTACCCTACGTTAAATAGGTAGGCTTGCCGGCGCGTAAACCCAGGGCGGCATCTTGAGGATGGATCCCCAATGGCCTGCCGGGTGTGCTTGCTGCCGAGCGAACCACCTTACTGCTCTCAACACGGCCGCTCGAACTGTCGAGCTTGACTCGAGTCAGAATTGAGAGTGTTGCCAATTGCGGAAGGCTACCCTGCCACCCTCGACATGGCTGCTTGAGCTATTGAGTGGACTCGAAACAGAACATGGGCGTTGCCAATTGTGGAAGGGCCCCTTTGCGTGCAGGCTTTCATACATAGGGTAGGATCTTCGAGGAAAATAACCTCATACATAAAAAGGAAATTGCTTAAGGTTTCGTATGACTTAGCTTTCCTATCGCCGCACCGGTGTCCTTCGCGCTTGCAGGCGGCGTCATTCTCTTGGTCATCTTCTTCTCTAGAAGCCGTGGCCACGAGAAACTGCTAAGCCGGCCGCTAAACCAGATTCTCACAACCGCAGCCCCCTACCTGGCGCGCCAAAGATGTCGGTGAGAACGACACCTATGGGATAACCGGGATCCCTTCTATGATCGGCAGGGGCGGGGTCGTGAGAAGAGTAGGTTTAGGAGCTAGCACACAGGTCGTTTACCCAGGTTCGGGCCGCAAGAATGCGCAAAACCCTAGTCCTGCTTTGGTGGATGTATTGAGTGTTCTTGAGCTTTCTGAACTAGCTACGGTGGCTGCGTCATTCCAAAAATCCGAATCCCCCTCTTGGTCGCCTCGGGCCTCCTTTTATAGAAAAAAGGGGCTGCCACAGTGGCACACAGGAGGTGGAAAGGCCTACAGTGCGCGAGTTTATCGCACGACATTATGGGACAATGCACATTAAATGCGCTACGTAGGTGTCCATTAGCTTTATCGGGGACGGGAACGAGGCCCGCCCGTCCGTCGCCGCTCCGCCTCGCTTCGACACACGCCCAGGCTAGCGATGCATGCATCGCCATGTAGGTAGGCAGGCAGCTGAGGTGGCGTGGTGGTAGAGCCTTCATGAAGATCTGCATGCTGCCACGTAGGTGCTTGCTGATTTGGCCTGGAAGCTGCATGTTGCCACGCAGGTGCCTGCCCAGCTGGTTGGGCTGGCAGCTGCATGCGAACAGCGACGGAGTCTTGGCTAGTGGCGGAGTCTTGGCTGGTGCGGGCCTGGCAGTGGCCCTGCTGACGCCCTCGGCAAGGGTCTTGCCGTGGCGTTTCTGTCATCCCCGGCAAGGGTCTTGCCGGGGGTCTTGTGGATATCCTCGGCCAGGATCCTGCCGAGGGTTGACGTCTTCTAGTCCCCATCTGAACTCATATGTTTATGAGCTTGACGAAGATTTCCATGCCACCACAGAGGTGCCTCCCGAGCCTTGGTTCCAACGCAGTTGGTTAGGTTGGAGCTGGTGGGCTCAAGGGTGGCTCACTCCGCTGGCATCGGGCAAGTTGCCTCAGCAAGGCTCTTGCCGGGGCTGCGCGGGGAGGGGGGTGGGCTCGGCAAGGACCTTGCCGAGGGAGTCCACCTCGCCCTCTTGCCCTCATGCGCTTCTGGTCTTGGCGTTGCCTTGGTTGCCTCGTGCTTCGGCTTCTCTCCGGCTTCCCTCCTCTGCCCTGCTAAGTGTGGCCGCGACGCGTGGCTCTGACTGCCCGTGCACAAGTAAAGGGGTCAAAAGGAGAGCCCCTACTTTTGCACACCGACAATTCCGCCGACCCACTGCCACTAATGTCTTAAAGTATAATAATGTCTCTCACACATATGCCTAAGGTTAACTCGAGTTTCATTACCATATGAATACATACAATGGGATTCTAGCAAAGCACCTTTTGTTTTGAGATTTCTCTCTCTCTCTCTCTCACACACACACACACACACACGCTTGCATTTGCATGCACACCGTTTTGTTTATCTTCATGATGCTTTAAGTATGCCTCGCACAAATGCTATCTACCTATCCCTTAATATAGCTAGATATGTGTCACACAAACTCCTTCTCCCTACTAGCAAGATGCCCATGCGTTGCATGGAACATCGAGATGCATTTGTATGAGTAGTTTATCTTGTGGGAGAAAGGGATGAACGAGGGAATGCCTTATTTTCAAATGCGGAGAGGGGTGTGGGTATCTTTTTGCAAAATTGTCACAGTTTCCTTCCTATCCGTTGGATATAAATCGGATGGCCAATATTGCAGGATGGCAGGAACACCATCATCACCAACTTTGTTTTTATAAGAGTAGAGATATGTAATTTTCACTGCCCTCGCCCCCCCCCCCGACACACACTCACACCCACACAACCACACACACACACACTTCCCAACACCGAAGGAGTAGGGTGACACCTCGATCTTGATACTAATCTATCGACTGGCTTCTCTCTCAAACACACACACACGCACACACACTACCCAACACCGAAGGAGTAGGGTGTCACCTCGATCTTGATAGTAATCTATCTACTCCTCTTTCAAACACACACACACACACACACACTCGCTAGTTGTGCCTCTGTGCCTACCGCGCACACTCTCGATACGTCTTTCTCTCCCTCCCCCTCCGCCCCCACCCCAACAATGACAGCAGAAGGGTGACAACTTGATCTGATCGTAATCTATCAATTGGTTTCTCTCTCGAACATTGTGTCTCTGTGCCTCGCTCAGTACCCCCCTCGATATGTAGACTTCTCGCGCGCGCACAGCTGTAGTGACGATGATGCTGAACCCAGTGTGCTTCATTTTTACCGGCCTCATGTGATAGTTTTCACCTTGTTTTTTGTTAATTAACAAGGCAACCTTTTCATTGTTACTACTAGTGAATCTGAAATCATTCGGGGCAGACATAAAATATATCACTTCAACCCAATTATCGCAGTAACTATTTTAAAAGAAACTAGCTAGATGCCCGTGCGTTGCACGGAACATCAAGATGCATTTGTATGAGTAGTTTATCTTGTGAGAGAAAAGGATGAATGAGGGAAGGCCGTATTTGCAAACATGGAGAGGGGTGTGGGTATATTTTTGCAAAATTGCCATAGTTTCCTTCCTATCCGTTAGATATAAATCCGACAGCCTATATTGCAGGCTGGCACGCACACCATCATCACCAACTCTGTTTCTACTCCCTCCATTCCTAAATATTTGTCTTTTTAGAGATTTCAACAAGTGACTACATATGGAGCAAAATGAGTGAATCTACACTCTAAAATATGTCTACATACACATCCGTATGTGGTAGTCCATTTGAAATCTGAAAAAGACAAATACTCCCTCCGTTCCTTAATATAAGACCTTTTAGAGATTCTACTATAAACTACATACGGATGTCTATAGACATACTTTAGAGTGTAGATTCACTCATTTTGCTCCGTATATAGTCTATAGTGGAATCCCTAAAAGGTCTTATATTTCAGAACGGAGGGAGTATTTAGGAACGGATGGAGTATTTAAGAGTAGACATGGAGATATATCTCCAGCATGGTCTACAACAAAAATGTGTTGGACTGGTTAGCGCCGGATGCTCGCAACACGATGACATGAGTTCAAATTCTGTCTTTAACTTTATATTTTTATATTTTATATTACTTATTTAATATATACTTCTTTCTCTACTGTACTGACAGTGGAACCCACAGAGTACTTAGAATACAAGATTACAGATGGACTTGTTTCTTTTTAACTTTTTGTACGAAGCTGTAGCCACCCAGCAAGTCACGCGTACACTGTACATGCAAGTAACATTTTATAGAGGGACAATCATACACGCAATTAACTCAAATGGATTGGATGTCACTCTATTATTTCTAGCATAAGAGCATCTCCAACGGCAGCCGGCAAATTTCCTCCCGCTTCCTTCCGCGGATGACGACATCAAACGCCAGCGGCATACATTTTCACAACTCTAACCAACCAGATGAAATTCGTGCAAGCACAGACTGATTTCATATAAGCATGAAGTATTTTGTATAAAAAAGCTGGATCTTCATATAAACATGATGGATTTCATTACATTTACATGAACTAAGCGGTGCCAATCTGGCTCTCTTGGTATAATTAATACTCCCTCCGTCCAGAAATACTTGTCCTAAAATGGATGTATCTAGACTTATTTTAGTTATAGATACATACAATTTATCCATTCTTAGAACAAATATTTCCCGCCAGCTGGAGAGGGAGTACATAATCTAAATGGCCGCCCGCGGATCCCTTTGTCTTCCTCATGTCCGGCGGACACTTGCGGGGTCGACGAAGGTCCTCAGAAGAGACTAAGCAGCAAAGAAACCACCTGAATGCGCAGTCGTCGCCTCGGCGGTGGCCTTCATGGGACCCAAGTGGCGGCGGCCTCCCGTGTTCTACTTCTTCTCGATGATGGCGGCGGACATGGAGAAGCTGGCCACTGACTTGTCGCTCTCCACGCACCTGGCTTCTGTCTCTGCCTACATGGCACTGCTGCAGGCATGGGAGGCGCGCCCATAGACACTGGTGGCGCGGTACGACACGGCAGCGACGACGCCCATACCGGTGTGCTCGCCGCCGTGCCGGCATGGAGCAACTCGCCACTCCTCATCGAGCTGGACTAGAGCGGCGAGTTGCTGAACCACGCGCCTGCTTGGGGCGGCAACTGGCTCTGTCGGGCCAAGCGAGGTTGGTGAAGCACCAAGCGGCCTCGCCCGTATCCGGAGGGCTCGTCAGGCCACCCAGCCGGGTAATATGCCGGAGAACGGCTCCTCGGAAGCCATCGAAAGAGTGGAGAAAATGGTGAAGGAGGAGATGGGGGAGCGGCGGAGGGGTGCTATTCTTGCCTGCTGTCTGTCTGGCCTCGTGTAAATAGAGGGCGGACGGTAGGAGCTTGGTCGGTGCTTGGCCTCGTTTAAAATGAGGGCGGACGGGAGGAGCTCGACCAGTGTTGCGTTTAATTCCGGCCTGCTCATGAACGGATGTGTGGTCGGAGTAGGTTTCTCGGTTTGCATCCGGGTTTAATGGAGGCGAGGAGGCGTGTTCAGCTCGGCGTGCAGCGAGCGGCGTAGTACTATTCGATTTGACAGCGGGCGGCACAGTTCCCAATACAGATTTAATGCAGACGAGGGAGGGAGTAGCGGTTTCCGAAATGTTGAATGGCCAATGCATCCTCCTTCAATTAATGCATGAGGGAAGTAATGGGAGGAGGACCGAGAAAAGAGGCCGCACGATGTGAATGCAACGTGGTTTGCCCTCATATAAAGGCGCCCCTCCATTCCAATGCATCTACCACATCGTACGCACCTAAGAATTTGCCTAAGCCCCTACACTACGCGCAAAAGTCCTCGCACCAGACTCATGGCGGCGATGCATGCGAGCAGCCGGTGGCTGTGCCAGATGGTCCACGACGCCGGCCTGCGGCATGGCGCCGAGGATTGTCTCCAGACGGTGTTGGTGACCGGCTGGTGGATGGCCGCCATCGACGCCAACTATGACTCTCAGTTGGACGAGATGATCGTTGCCACCACCAACAAGTTCACCGTCCTCAAGAAGCTCGCGGACGACATCACCGTACTCCTCCAGCCCGCACGCCCGGGCTCCTCATTGCCTGCCACCCTAATCGGCCTCCATGGCCGGAACCTCTTTCAAGCACTGGTGGCCCTGTGACTGCCCGCCGACGCCACGAAGAATGTCCACCTGGAGGTCGCGCTCGCCGCGAGGCGCCTCGCCCTGCAAGAATTCGTCGACCTACACATCCACATGTATGAGCAAATCGTGTATATAGGTATCTACTGGGCCAGTCAGGACGCTACGATGTTGGCCTTCCTCAACGGGTTGGAAGCCTTGGATGCCTTTGCTGAGAAGCACCTCGACCTTGCCACAAAAGCCGCCGCTCCTTAGCCGCAGGTCGGTGCCCCAGCGCACTAAGTTGAGGAGGAGGAGGTCGTACGTTGATGGATGCATCTTTCTTCTTTCCTTCTGTAACCACCATTGTGATCGCATCATCATCGTGGCCTTAATTCTTATTGTGTTGTTGCATTCTCATTCCAGTCAATACCGACATGTACGATCCCTTTGCTTAATTATATGCATCACCGTAACTAGTACTCCATCCGTCCATTTATAAGTTGTGCTTACCTTTTCCAATCGTTATTTCTATCTATCGATCGTGCCAAGGAGCAGAACCAAAATGTTACAATTTATACATGTTTCACTACTCCTACTCCTATAAAATACTTAGTTGTTGATGGTGGTGTGTCTGCCATCCGTCGTTTCTGACCATTAGATCTGCATCTAACGGCTGTGAGGTAAGTTGTGGCATTTTTGCAACAATAGCCCACTTCTTTGCTCGAATTTGTAGAAAACCCCTTATTATCTTGAAATCAACCACATCCCTCCCTCACCTCATCAAAACAGCCTAAGAAATATATTTTGAGTGAAAAGTACTCCCTCCGTTCCCAAATATTTGTCTTTCTAGAGATTTCAATAAGTGACTACATACGGAGCAAAATGAGTGAAT
Organism: Triticum aestivum; assembly: GCF_018294505.1. NCBI lineage: Eukaryota > Viridiplantae > Streptophyta > Magnoliopsida > Poales > Poaceae > Triticum > Triticum aestivum. Next base: position 634,775,323 of record NC_057800.1, on the reverse strand, counting down.
CTACACTTCAAAATATGTCTATATAATCCGTATGTGATAGTCCATTTGAAATCTCTAAAAAGACAACTATTTAGGAACAGAGGGAGTAATATATTAGGAGTATAACAAAACAAGAGTGATTTCTTTCAAGTTTGTGAACAAGTACTACTATTCTACTACTGTTCCATCGCAACGCACGGGCACATTGCTAGTAAAAGGAAAAGGCCTGCCGTGTTCGCGTCGCACTCCCCCCACACACGCCAGGGAATTGGGGGTACTCCATGTCCCGTCCGACACGACACATAGCTTAGGTAAGGCGTGTTGCCTAGCATTTTCACTTTCATGTGGGACCGCCGTTGAGCAAACCGACTATTGACAAACCGCACCCCGCCCGCCACCGGGTTGGAAAACAGAAACGTGGGGAAGATCGAGCTGTAGCACGGAAGCCAAGAAATTTGGTGTCAGATGGGGCTCGTTGATAGAGTAGGAGCATTCCGTACTACTCTACTCCTACTAGTACCAAGTTTGTACTATACAACTAGTACTACCACTATACAACTAGTAGGTACGTGGACGGCACAGCATCATAGGAACAAAAAATGGGAAGATCTTGTGTTGGGTGATTTATCTTTTTTTAGTCAACGTAGTATGAATAATATGATGTGGGGGCACCCATGAAGCTTATGTGGCTTGGTTGCATGGCTACGAAAGGTTGGAGAAAAATAAATAGATAATGTGTTTAGAGTCCACTCCACTAAATAGATATACTTTGGATCCATTGCAATGGGCCGACACATCTATATCTATACTCCCTATATAGTGTGTGAATAACTTTGAAAGTTGGTCGTTGGATGAAGCCAATCTGACGGTACAAAGATGGCAAATCCGAGCACTACTCGCCGTTGGATATCATCTACATTCCACCAGATTCTGCCACATGTAGAATCTAGAAGACTCCATGGCTGAACTTCATTCATGACTAACTTTGCCACAACTAAGCTTAGTCAAAGTGTGTCTGCCACAAAAAATGTGGCTAACAAAATGGCCACCACAAGTGTGGCAAGATTTTGCAAGAAGTTGAGTCTATGACATGTGGACCATGTAGCTCGAAAAGTGTGGCAAGCCACAAGTGTAGCAATGAACCAAACACATGTCTGGTGTGTTTGGTGGGGTGTATAAAGGGTGCATGATCCCAAGAGTTCCCTTCTCGACCCACTTTTGGGTGTTTGGTAGAGTGTATGGAGGGTGCATGAATCCACACTAGGTTAGCACAAATACACTAGAAGCATGTATGAAGAGAGCATACATGAAGAGGGGTGTTGAGTTGAGCATGCATGAAGAGGGAACAACTATGCTGAGATGAGAACGCAACCAAACAAACTTGTGGCACGCCTAAGCTTAGGCGTGGCAACCTTAGGCTGCAAACCAAACATCTATACCCCTATATAGTGTGTGAATAACTTTGAAATTTGGTTGTTGGATGAAGCCAATCCGACGGTACGAAGATGGCAAATCCAAGCACTACTGGCCATTGGATATCATCTACATTCCACCAGATTTTGCCACATGTAGAATCTAGAAGACTCCACATGTAGAAGCATAATGCACAAACCACCAGAATCTCATGCGTGCAATGCACGTGTACCTTACTAGTAGTTGGGAGTAGTAGTAAGAAACAATTCCGGGTTTGGAACGAGCTCGTACTACAGGAGCACCACAAGGCCTGCCGCAGGAGTTACATTTCCCTCTCGGGGCCCACGAGACTGAACTTCAGAGGCTTAGTGCCCGTCCTATGAGTCAATGACATGCGGACCTTAAATACGGCTGGCCCACATGTCATTCTCATTGTGGTGGTGTGGTTCGCGACTCACTCGTTCGAGATAAACCGGCCAGTGGTGGCGTGGCCGTGGCGAGGGCGCCACAACTGGGTGTCGGGGCGTTATGAGGCATAGATGGCCACACCGGCGGGTACTACATGTAGTACAGAAGTACTCCAGTTGAGGATTGATGCCCGGGACGAAATGTGTCACAGCCACTGGATGAAAATTCGATGGTGGGGGAGTATGGATCAGAGCACCACAGTGGAGTAGGCAAACCACGTCCAATTGGATGTGGCTGTGGTAGAATGTTGATGGTCGCCGCAATTCAGCTGGCCCACATGTCATGCACACAAAGGCAGAGGAGCGGTGGGGCCGAGAGGGATGAGGCGCACGTCGGGGAGGGGGGGTGAGGATCCCCTGACGTGAACAATCCTACCATTCTTTCACTGACATGTGGGACCCCCAAGTGTGGGTCCCACCTATCAGCGAAGGAAAGGCAGGGTAAGGCAGTGATAGCCACGTCAGAGGATCCATGTCCACATCGGGGGTCGTCATGCTTACAGGTAGGGTTGGAGCAGCGTCGTGGGAATCGCGTGTGGGTGTGGTAGTGGTACAAACAAGAAACGTGATGGTCGCCGTGGTTCAACTTCCATGGAAAAGACGTCATGTCTGCTCTCACATGTATATCAAAACTAGAGTGTTTATATCGCAAGCACGTGAACAAGTATTATTCTACTACTTTGGATCCATTGCAACGCATGGGCCAGCACATTGGTAGTAGTAGTGTCTATCTCTATCTCTAGAGGCCTTTACTCATTCATCCTTTTCTCTCACAAGATAAGCTACTCATACAAATGCATCTTGATGTTTCATGGAATGCACGGGGATGTTTCCTTGGGGGTCTCTCCAACGCGGCGTGGTCGTAGTTGCAAGTTGACTCCCCTTGAGATGCCGACGTTGAGGGGCACTCGGATTTCCTCCGATGAGAAGATAAGATGAGTTTGATAACGTAGTAAATGCATTCTAAAGACTAATTCTGTGTCCATTTCCTAATTCTCCCCTGCCCACTGTTTCACAGGTTAGGCTCACTGCGAGTGGAGATTGGCTTGCATATGTACGGGAGGGTACCAACATATATTTGCACAACATTTACAACAGTGACACCATTCTTGTAGAACCTTTGTCCAACATTGGGATCAGCCATGCAATGGCCCACCGCATGAATTGGTACGATGGAACCATGGTGAGATTGAATAAGATAGCATGAACCTTGCACATGGCGGTCAAAGGTGGACCATGCTATCTGCGGCCGATTTGTTGCCGTACGAGTACGAAGACGTTGTGCTCCTTTCTAACTGCATCTTCACGGTGACAAACCAGGGGACTTGTTTCGTATGGGACACTTCCTACGATATACTCCCTCTCTCCCAGTTTATTTTTTTGAATCTTTTGTTTTATAAGTTTCAAATTCAAATTTAGAGCTCCCCATCACATGTTGAGATTACAATGTCCATTAAATCGTTGCATGCATGTATAGTAAAGAAACACATCTCAAGTTTGGCACGAGTTCGTGCAGCGGTAGCACCAGCCTGGCGCAGGAGTTACATTTCCCTCTCAGTGCCCTCGGGGCTGAGCTTCAGCGCCTTACTACACCTGCCTTTGAGTCAATAACATGTGGACCCTATAGGTGGCTGGTTGATACGTCTCCGTCGTATCTATAATTTTTTATTGTTCCATGCCAATATTATTCAACTTTCATATATTTTTGGCAATTTTTTATACTATTTTTGGGACTAACATATTGATCCAGTGCCTAGGGCCAGTTCCTGTTTGTTGCATGTTTTTTGTTTCGCAGAATATCCATATCAAACGGAGTCCAAACGGGATAAAAACTGACGGAGATTTTTTTGGAATAAATATGATTTTTGGGGAGAAAAATCCACGCGAGACAATGCTCGAGGGGGCCACGAGGCAGGGGGCGTGCCCCTGACCCTCGTGGCCACCCCGTAAGGCGGTTCATGCCCTTCTTTCGCTGCAAGAAAGCTAATATCCGGATAGAGATCGTGTTAAAATTTCAGCCCAATCGGAGTTACGGATCTCCGGGATTATATAAAACGGTGAAAGGGTAGAATCTGAGAACGCAGAAACAGAGAGAGACAGAGAGATAGATCCAATCTCGAAGGGGCTCTCGCTCCTCCCACGCCATGGAGACCAAGGACCAGAGGGGAAACCCTTCTCCCATCTAGGGAGGACGTCAAGGAATAAGAAGAAGGAGGGGGCTCTCTCCCCCTCGCTTCCGGTGGCACCGGAATGCCACCGGGGCCATCATCATCACCTCAATATTCACCAACAACTTCACCGCCATCATAACCAACTCCCCCCCTCTATGCAGCGGTGTAACCTCTCTTTTACCAGCTGTAATCTCTACTTAAACATGGTGCTCAACTCTATATATTATTTCCCAATGGTGTATGGCTATCCTATGATGTTTGAGTAGATCCGTTTTGTCCTATGGGCTATTTGATGATCAAGATTGGTTTGAGTTGCATGTTTTATTATTGGTGCTGTCCTATGATGCTCTTCATGTCGCGCAAGCTTGAGGGATCCCCGCTGTAGGGTGTTGCAATACGTTCATGATTCGCTTATAGTGGGTTGCGTGAGTGACTGAAACACAAACCCGAGTAAGGGGGTTATTGCGTATGGGATAAAGAGGACTTGATACTTTAATGATATGGTTGGGTTTTACCTTAATGATCTTTAGTATTTGCGGATGCTTGCTAGAGTTCCAATCATAAGTGCATATGATCCGAGTAGAGAAAGTATGTTAGCTTATGCCTCTCCCTCATATAAAATTGCAATAATGATTACCGGTCTAGTTATCGATTGCCTAGGGACAAATAACTTTCTCGTAACAAAAAGCTCTTTACTAAAACTAACTTAGTTGTGTCTTTATCTAAACAGCCCCTACTTTTTATTTATGTACTCTTTATTATCTTGCAAACCTATCCAACAACACCTACAAAGTACTTCTAGTTTCATACTTGTTCTAGGTAAAGCGAACGTCAAGCGTGCGTAGAGTTGTATCGGTGGTCGATAGAACTTGAGAGAATATTTGTTCTACCTTTAGCTCCTCGTTTGGTTCGACACTCTTACTTATCGAAAACTGTTGCGATCCCCTATACTTGTGGGTTACCAAGACCTTTTTCTGGCGCCGTTGCCGGGGAGCAATAGCGTGGGGTGAATATTCTCGTGTGTGCTTGTTTGCTTTATCACTAAGTAATTTTTATTTGATGTTCTTAGTTGTTCTTTATCTTTAGTTATGGATATGGAACACGAAATACCAAAAAAATTAGGTTTACTTTCTGCTCATGGAGATGGGGAACCTCCTAAAACCCTCGATGCTGGTTATGTGAAAGATATTATGTACTACTTTAATAATCCTGAGAAAACCCCATTCAATTATGGAATGGGAGTAATGTTGGATCAACGTGAATACTTTAGGGATTACCACTTGACACAAAAAGGGAAACTATTATGGGATCAAATTCATATATTGAATTGGTATGCTAGGCAACTATGCTTGAGATATGATTATACTTGTTGCTCTAGGATGAAGGCTCCACACCTTCCCTTTTTATGCGAATTTAATGATAATAAATCCTTAGCTTCTTATGCTAATAGTATATATGATTACTATGATGTGGAACAAATAGAAGAATTTGTTGCTTTTATGGGTGCTTATGAAATTGAATCTATGTTTAAAGAGTTTGAAGATTTTGATGATCCGGTCAATAGACCTGAAAATTTTGCTATCCTTAAATATTGCTATGAGAATTATGAATACAATTCCGATATTAATGCACTTATTGAGAAAGTCTCCCCTGTCCAAGAATAGACTAATATTTTGCAGGAATCTATGTAAGAAGAAGTTGATGAAACTATGAGCTCATTGGATGAAAAAGATGAGGAGGAGAGCGAAGAACAAAAGGATGAAGAGCGGATTGATCACCCGTGCCCACCTTCTAATGAGAGTAACTCTTCAACTCATACATTGTTTAATTTCCCTTCATGCTTACCGAAGGATGAATGCTATGATAATTGATATGATCCCGTTGATTCTTTTGAAATATCCCTTTTTGATGATGCTTGCTATGCTTTTGGCCAAGATGCCAATATGAATTATGCTTATGAAGATGAACTTGCTATAGTTCCTTATGTTAAACATGAAATTGTTGCTATTGCACCCACCCATGATAGTCCTATTATCTTTTTGAATTCCCCCAACTACACTATATCGGAGAAGTTTACCCTTATTAAGGATTATATTGATGGGTTGCCTTATACTGTTGCACATGATGATTTTGATGAATATAATATGCATGTGCTTGATGCTCCTACTTGCAATTATTATGAGAGAGGAACTATATCTCCACCTCTCTATGTTTCCAATATGATAAAATTGCAAGAAACTGTTTATACTATGCATTGGCCTTTACTATGTGTGCATGAATTGTTCTTTTATGACATGCCGATGCATAGGAAGAGAGTTAGAATTCTTAGTTACATGATATATCTTGCTTTGTGCTCACTACTAAATTACAAATCATTGTTAATTAAAATTGGCTTTGATATACCTTGGGATCCGGGTGGATTCATTACTTGAGCACTATATGCCTAGCTTAATGGCTTTAAAGAAAGTGTTGCCAGGGAGACAACCCGAAAGTTTTAGAGAGTCATTTATTTCTGTTGAGTGCTTTTATATAGTTTAAAAACAACAAAAATAAAGAGGGGAACCCAAAAAATTTTCAAAAAGGAAAGTGAAAGTGAGAAAGACAATCATTGTTGAAGTGGGAGAGCTCCTTGAACTTTGTTCATGCTCACGGCAACTTTGTGAATCTTGATTACAGAAACTTCAACAAAAATAATTATCCCCTTGTACAATTCCATTGTATTATAAAAATAATGTGCCAAGGTTTGCCTTTAGGATGTTTACATTTGCTTGATGGTTTGTACGGTGCAGGACAGAAACTTTGGCTGTAGTGCACGATTTTACATTTTTAGATGGAACGTCAAACAGTTCTGATTCTTTTTGAAATGTCTTTCTATGCAAATTTCTTATTTTTCCTAATTTAGAAGAATTTTTCAAGTATCATAATTATGGTGAATGTTCAGATTATTACAGACTGTTCTGTTTTAGACAGATTCTGTTTTTGATGCATAGTTTGCTTGTTTTGATGAAACTATCGAATTATATCAGTGGATTAAGCCATGAAAAAGTTATATTACAGTAGACACAATGCAAAAACAAAATATGAATTGGTTTGCAACAGTACTTAGAGTAGTGATTTGCTTCATTATACTAACGGATCTTACCGAGTTTTCTGTTGAAGTTTTGTGTGGATGAAGTGCTCGATGATCGAGAAGGTCTCGATGTGAGAAGAAGGAAGAGAGGCAAGAGCTCAAGCTTGGGGATGCCCGAGGCACCCCAAGTAAATATTCAAGGAGACTCAAGCGTCTAAGGTTGGGTATGCCCCGGAAGGCATCCCCTCTTTCTTCAACAAGTATCGGTATGTTTTTGGATTCGTTTCGTTCATGCGATATGTGCAATCTTGGAGCGTCTTTTGCATTTAGTTTTCATTTTTATTTTATGCACCATGCTGATATGAGATAGTCCTTGGTTGATTTATAGAATTCTCTTTGCACTTAACTTATATCTTTTGAGTATGGCTTTAATGCTTCATGTGCTTCACTTATATCATTTGAAGTTTGGATTGCATGTTTCTCTTTACATAGAAAACCGCCATTTGTAGAATGCTCTTTTGCTTCACTTATACTTGTTAGAGCGTAGGCATATCTTTTGTAGAAAGAATTATACTCTCTTGCTTCACTTATATATATTTAGAGAGATGACAGGAACCGGTCATTCACACGGTTAGTCATAAAATCCTACATAAAACTTGTAGATCACTGCATATGACATGTTTGATTCCTTGCAATAGTTTTGCGATATAAAGATGGTGATATTAGAGTCATGCTAGTGGGTATTTGTGAATTGTAGAAATACTTGTGTTGAGGTTTGTGATTCCCGTAGCATGCACGTATGGTGAACCATTTTGTAACAAAGTCGGAGCATGATTTATTTATTGATTGTCTTCCTTATGAGTGGCGGTCGGGGACGAGTGATGGTCTTTTCCTACCAATCTATCCCCCTAGGAGCATGCGCGTAGTACTTTGTTTCGATGACTAATAGATTTTTGCAATAAGTATGTGAGTTCTTTATGACTAATGTTGAGTCCATGGATTATACGCACTCTCACCCTTCCACCATTGCTAGCCTCTCTAGTACCGCACAACTTTCACCGGTACCTTAAACCCACCATATACCTTCCTCAAAACAACCACCATACCTACCTATCATGGCATCTCCATAGCCATTCCGAGATATATTGCCATGCAACTTCCATCATCATCATATACATGACTTGAGCATTCATTGTCATATTGCTTTGCATGATCGTAAGATAGATAGCATGATGTTTTCATGGCTTGTCCGTTTTTTTGATGTCATTACTATGCTAGATCATTGCACATCCCGGTACACCGCCGGAGGCATTCATATAGAGTCATATCTTTGTTCTAGTATCGAGTTGTAATATTGAGTTGTAAGTAAATAAAAGTGTGATGATCATCATTATTAGAGCATTGTCCCAGTGAGGAAAGGATGATGGAGACTATGATTCCCCCAAAAGTCGGGATGAGACTCCGGACTTTAAACAAAAAAAACAAAAGAGGCCAAAGAAGCCCAAATAAAAAAAGAGGCCAAAGAGGCCCAAAAAAAGAGAAAAAAATAAAATAAAACAAAAAAAAGTGAGAAAAAGAGAGAAGGGGCAATGCTACTATCCTTTTACCACACTTGTGTTTCAGAGTAGTGCCATGTTCTTCATATAGAGAGCCTCTTGAGTTATCACTTTCATATACTAGTGGGAATTTTCATTATAGAACTTGGCTTGTATATTCCAACGATGGGCTTCCTCAAATGCCCTAGGTCTTCATGAGCAAGCAAGTTAGATGCACACCCACTTAGTTTCAGTTTGAGGTTTCATATACTTATAGCTCTGGTGCATCCGTTGCATGGCAATCCCTACTCACTCACATTGATATCTATTGATGGGCATCTCCATAGCCCGTTGATACACCTAGTTGATGAGAGACTACCTCCTCCTTTTTGTCTTCTCCACCACCATATCCTATTCCACCTATAGTGCTATGTCCATGGCTCATGCTCATGTATTGCGTGAAAGTTGAAAAGGTTTGAGAACGTCAAAAGTATGAAACAATTGCTTGGCTTGTCATCGGGGTTGTGCATGACGTGGATATTTTGTGTGGTGAAGATGGAGCATAGTTAGACCATATGATTTGTAGGGATAACTTTCTTTGGCCTTGTTATTTTTAAAAGACATGATTGCTTTATTAGTGGGCTTGAAGTATTATTGTTTTTATGTCAAATGATAGACTATAGCTTTGAATCACTCGTGTCTTAATATTCATGCCATGATTAGATATGTGATCAAGATTATGCTAGGTAGCATTCCACATCAAAAATTATCTTTTTTATCATTTACCTACTCGAGGACGAGCAGGAATTAAGCTTGGGGATGCTGATACGTCTCCGTCGTATCTATAATTTTTGATTGTTCCATGCCAATATTATTCAATTTTCATATATTTTTGGCAACTTTTTATACTATTTTTGGGACTAACATATTGATCCAGTGCCTACTGCCAGTTCCTGTTTGTTGCATGTTTTTTGTCTCACAGAATATCCATATCAAACGGAGTCCAAACGGGATAAAACTGACGGAGATTTTTTTGGAATATATATGATTTTTGGGAAGAAAAATCAACGCGACACGATGCCCGAGGGGGCCACGAGGCAGGGGGCAGGCGCGCCCCTGACCCTCGTGACCACCCCTTTAGGCGGTTGATGCCCTTCTTTCATCGCAAGAAAGCTAATATCCGGATAAAGATCGTGTTAAAATTTCAGCCCAATCGGAGTTACGGATCTCCGAGAATTTATAAAATGGTGAAAGGGTAGAATCTGAGAACGCAGAAACAGAGAGATAGAGAGACATATCCAATCTCGGAGGGGCTCTCGCTCCTCCCACACCGTGGAGACCAAGGACCAGAGGGGAAACCCTTCTCCCATCTAGGGAGGAGGTCAAGGAAGAAGAAGAAAGAGGGGGCTCTCTCCCCCTCGCTTCCGGTGGCACCGGAGTGCCACCGGGGGCCATCATCATCACCGCAATCTTCACCAACAACTTCACCGCCATCATCACCAACTCTTCCCCCCTCTATGCAGCGGTGTAACCTCTCTTTTACCCGCTGTAATCTCTACTTAAACATGGTGCTCAACGCTATATATTATTTCCCAATGATGTATGGCTATCCTATGATGTTTGAGTAGATCCGTTTTGTCGTATGGGCTATTTGATGATCAAGATTGGTTTGAGTTGCATGTTTTATTATTGGTGTTGTCCTATGGTGCTCTCCATGTCGCGCAAGCGTGAGGGATCCCTGCTGTAGGGTGTTGCAATATGTTCATGATTCGCTTATAGTGGGTTGCGTGAGTGACTGAAACACAAACCCGAGTAAGGGGGTTGTTGCGTATGGGATAAAGAGGACTTGATACTTTAATGCTATGGTTGGGTTTTACCTTAATGATCTTTAGTAGTTGCGGATGCTTGCTAGAGTTCCAATCATAAGTGCATATGATCCGAGTAGAGAAAGTATGTTAGCTTATGCCTCTCCCTCATATAAAATTGCAATAATGATTACCGGTCTAGTTATCGATTGCCTAGGGACAAATAACTTTCTCGTAATAAAAAGCTCTTTACTAAAACTAACTTAGTTGTGTCTTTATCTAAACAGCCCCTACTTTTTATTTACGTACTCTTTATTATCTTGCAAACCTATCCAACAACACCTACAAAGTACTTCTGGTTTCATACTTGTTCTAGGTAAAGTGAACGTCAAGCGTGCGTAGAGTTGTATCGGTGGTCGATAGAACTTGAGGGAATATTTGTTCTACCTTTAGCTCCTCGTTGGGTTCGACACTCTTACTTATCGAAAACTGTTGTGATCCCCTATACTTGTGGGTTATCACTGGTCCACATGTAATGCTCCTGAAGGCAGAGGGGTAGTGGGGCCGAGAGGGGTGAGCCGCAGGTCGGGGGATGTGTGGTGTCATGGGTTCGTGCGGCGTCATGGGTATCACGTGTGGTTGTGGTAGAAACTTGATGCTCGCCACATTTAAGGTGGCCCACGTGTCATGCACACAAAGGCAGAGGGGCGGTGCGGCCAAGAGGGGTGAGGCGCACGTCGGGGGATGTGGTGCCGTGGGTTGGAGTGGCGTCGTGGGAATCACGAGTGGCAGTGGATGAAACGTGATGGTCACCGTAGTTGAACTTCCATGGACAAGTTGTCATGTCTATGGACACATGCATTACATACCGATCACTGGAAGGAGTAGTAGAGAAAGCTAGGCGGATAAATAGTTCCTTATAGTCAAGCAGACCCACGCTACAAGTACTTGTTCCAAAGACATGCACACCATCAAAATAGTCCATCTATATAGATATACACTGAGAGGGAATAAATTTTTTGTACAGGAGAGGAAATAGTTCATCCATCCATAATGCCCTGCTACTGGTGCAGCCTTATCTTCTTCTTCTTCTTCTTCTTCTTCTTCTTCTTCTTCTTCTTCTTCTTCTTCTTCTTCTTCTTCTTCTTCTTCTTCTTCTTCTTCTCATTTTCTGTGGGAGACGGCTTCGCCACAAGCTCTTTGGACCTTGCTGCTATCTCGAAACTCACACGGGCATCGAGGGAAGCATATTTTATCTGCTCGTACGTCAAGGGATAATTCTCCCATCCAGACGACCTTAATGCCACCGTCTCATCACCCTTCTGGAGATTTGTATCGAGCACAAAATTTGCCACGTCGAATAGGGATGGTGTCTGTTTATCACAATCTTCTATAGGAATTTTGATTCCGGTTTGTAGGTCAGCGATGATTTTCAAATCAAGGTTGTACGGCTCTAGCTTCTGTTTGTCCCCTTTGATGGCTGCCCCACAAAAGTATATGTCCTCCCGAGACAAGAAATCGTGAAGCTCACCTGGTATGGAGGGTGCGTGTATGATGTGGTACACCAAAACATCATCTTCGAGGCACAGCTGAAGGATGGCGGCGCGTTGGATCTTCCCAGTGGCACGTTCTATGTACTCTGCATCGAGACCGATGACCCTCATCTCTACCTTTTTGAGGGATTTAGATACATTGTTGATCCACTTCCGAACAACCCTTTGGTGGACGGTGACGGTGTCAACTATGCTCAACGAGCCTTCGACGAGGACATGTTGGACGCTAAAAACCTACATCTCGATCTCTTTCGCCATTTGGAACCGCTGGAACGGAGGGCTATGGTTTGGAGAATTAGGATTAGATGGCTAGTCTAACTGAAGTAGTAGATGATTATTTAAAGAGGTTAAAACAATGTGAACATAGTGGGGTCTGGATGCAAATGAAGAGGAAGGGGAGGTGAAGAAGCCGAGGAAAATTGGTTCCTGATGGAGAAGTAAATGGGAGAAGTGGCGCAGGAAGTTAATTAGACGGCTAGGTAGACTAAACGAAAAGGCTATGCGGGTAGACTGAGGAGACGTACCTGTTCATGTACCTGCCCATCCTTCCTGATAGGTGGGACCTACACAAACAGATAAAAAATGTGTCGTAGCTGGTTCAGATGGATATTGGTGCGTGCGTGGGAGACACAACATTCTTTGGTTAAGGAATACACGGTTATCCTCATCAAAAAAGAAAAGGCCCATCTTCGCGCTTCCGCATGCACGAGAATTTGGTTCTGCTCGCAATATGGATGATACCTGGAGGATGAAGTGAACATGCATGCTAGCACGGGAGACCTATTTCCGCTATACAGTACTGGAGTACTCATGCTCCTACTAGCTGTAGTAGTAGTACAACTATGGTACACTTGATGGTCAAAATACTATTCATCCGGTCCTCACAGTGAAGTGACAACACCCTGCGCCTGACACTAGTCCAGGTGGCGTGTTCAGTTTACCAAAGTCAGCCTCACCCTGTGCACTGTGCAGTCTGTCACAGCCGCTGTACAGCACATTAGCATGCCTCGCCTCGTCTCCCTCTCCCCTCCCATAGCACCACTCCATCTCCATCTCCATATCACTATGCCCCCATGTACCGTCGCCTCGCTCGCACCGACAACATTCTCCCCCGTAAATCAAGCCCCCCCAAAACCCCCACCTTCCAAACTCCACCATGACCGAACGCGAACTGCGCAGCATCCATATGATCCGCGATTGGAGCAGTCTCCCCAGTGACATGCTCAACCTCTGTTGTTCGTGTATGGATATGTTGAGTGCCCTGCGGCTGGCTGCATGCTCGAGAGACATGCACACGGCCATCGTCGAAGCGAGGCCTAAGCTTTTCAAGACACCCTGCTTGCTGCTATCTAGTCTTGCGAGATTGGCTCACCATGATACGGATGCGTACATGATGCCCCTCGACTTCAATCCGATCTCCATTAGCCGAAACTTCTTTGCAGGTATGTAGTGGGTCGCCGTACATCATTTCCCTCGACTTCGATCCAATCACAATCGCCCAAAACTTCTTGGTAGGTATGTACTGGGTCGGCATGAACTCCCACTGGATGGCTGCCTTTAGAGAAGGGGAAGACGACAAAAAGTTGGTTCTCATGAACTTCCAGACCTCCCATGAGATTATCCTTCCTCCATTGGATTATATAGAGTTTTACCATCGCGGTCCAAGTCATCTAGATTACCACGTCAGTTGGACGAACCTTGTTTTGCAGAAGATTGTAATCTGCCAAGTGCCCATACGACATGCGAATTACGCAGACTTCAAGCTAATTGCCTTGTTCGACCGTGGACTCGCCTATCTTTACACTGGTGCCTTCTTTAGCTGGAGACAACTCAGCTCGAAGTGGATCATCGTCAAAGCTGATACACACTTCTGTGATGCTATTAAACACAATGGCATCATCTATGCGATCGACAAAGTAGATGGCACCACGTATTGCTAGGAAGGCTCGTGTAAGTTGTTTCCGTCTCATGTTAATGATGACGCCATGACATTGTTTGAAATTTTTGTGATGATTGGCATATCCCTGTTTGAGCAGAATTTGAGTAGAACTATGGCAATGTATTAGAGACGCCGTAAATCAGCTATATTTGGAATGAGTTAATTCATGCGATTGTGACCATGTCATTACAGCCAATTTGTACCCCTCAATAATCAAACGGTTAGGAATATATGGATATTCTCCTTATTTTACAGTAATCTATATACTACTACTAAATATGAGTGTGTATCAATGGCAATGTTAGTTTCCTCATTTTCATGATGTAGAAACATGCACCACATTGTTGGTTTCATCTAACCATACATTAGGGAAGTAAATGTGCATATGGAGAACTCTATATTTGGAAGTAGTGAAATCCTATAATGCTTACCATGTGTACATACCTATATTCGCCCTTCAGCAATTAATGGCTAGAATAATATCCTCACAAAAATTTTGCCCACAGAAAACGAGTATATAACAATGCATGGTCTGCTAGTTACCTTGAAGAATTTGTTTGTGAGGACAGAACATGATTACATAACATGCATGACATGGTAGTTTCTGTGAAGAATCGATTGCGAGATAACATGAGTATAACCATGCATGGCACTTCTATATTTTTGAACCCACTATGCATTTCCCTGTATTTTCCTCCCAGTTCCAACAGGGACATATCAAAGTTGTTTCTTGCATTATCCTACTCATACTCTGAACAATGTTGATATTACATTAACAATGCCTGTCCTTTTTGATATTATGCAGTGTCGCTACAGTTACTGCCCTTTGTAATCACACCACCTTTGCTAAAAACAGGGAAGCACAACTGGTTCCTCGCTCGATTAGACGACGGCAAAAGACTGATGATCATCCGTACACATGAGCCAGAAAAGTTATATTGCAGAAACCCCACTGTTTACAAGCACCGTGAAATACGTGAGTATCCGGACAGTGGCTGTTACGTCTATGAGTAGGATACCAGCTTGTTGGGGCCTTCTGGATTTTTTAGTTGGAGGCGGGTAAACAGCCTTGGTTCACACTCTCTGTTACTCGGACTCAATTATTGGATTAACCAGGAGATCACCGTTGGCAAGTACCTTGATGGCAGAGAGGCTCTGTTTTCTATGGAAAATTGTGTCTACACGGCGAGCCCTAGGAGTTCGGGAGCAAACTCCCTTGATTGTCAACGATACAGCCTGCAGCCAAAAGAAGGTGAGAATGATAAAGGCATCCGGATTAACTTTGATCCTTAGATGTCTCAATTACGACAGACAGTGATGTGGTTCAAGCCTTTAGGTGATAGGTAATTGGGCTGTTGTGTCGAAAGGGTGGATTACTGGTGTCTCCGGATCATTGGTCGCTGAAGCGGGGCTGTAAATTATGATGGTGTTGGATCATCTCTTCGAATGACTTTGTTGTCTTTGCCGCTTGTTCTGGATGGGTAGTTCTTTCTTTTGTTATGCATATTCCTTGTCATTTGGTCATCCTCGTCTATGTCACTCTTACTATGTAATAGTTGCCTCTGTTTAGAATGTCATTCTCGTCTGGATCACGAGAGTCTGAGCGCTGCAGATGGGTGCGTTTTGGTGGTGTAGTAAGACTTCTTATGAACTATCATGTCTTGTTGTTTATGTCAGTAGTAGTCACTAGTCAGTGTTTGAATGTTGTATATATTGTTGTTTCGAACTGTTTATTGTCTCGAACTACTAGTGGGCTAAATGAGGGCATCACCATTCTCCAATGTTCAGAGTGCATCTCCTTTTTTCAAGTTATATAATTTGAGCTCAGTGTCTTTTCGATGATGTACACTTGTTTGGGCCAGTGAGGTGTCGTTGAATATGGGCCGAGTAGTAACGCAATGCCAAATAGGTCAATTATGACTCTCAGGCCGGGCTCTCAAAAGATCCTCAAAAAAGGCTGGGCTCTCCAAAAAAGAAAGAATAAGGACTCTTAGGCCGACATGTGGGCGCCACCGGTATTTTCGTGCGCTTGCGCGCCGAGAGCATATTGGCAAGTGTTCGAAATTCATGCTACCTTTTCATCCCCAATCTCCCGCCCCTCCCCCACCTCTGGAATCTCCATTTCTACTCCAGTTCCCCCAAATACCCCTCCTGTACTCCCTGTACTCAAGCACACTATCATGTCGCCGGTCAACGCGGATCTCCGAGCTGGAGATCCTGAGGTCCGTCCCGCCTTCGGTCGCTGCGTGCTGTCGCTCAACAGTGGCATGGCGGCGCTTGACGACCAGTTTGCCGGCAAAGTGCTGATGGTAACCATCAACGACGACATGCCTCCCGTCTCACCGGACGACCTCGTCAAAGCTCTTGGCATTGTGCATGGCATCCAAATAAGTGACTTGCTCATTGAAGTCTGTCCGCCACCGGCTGATTTCTTCGTCAGGTTCCGGACAACTTTCGACTGCAGTCGTGTGTTCAAATCTTCCCGGCATTTGTTCTGCGATGGCGCGCTGGTGAACTTTGATCAGTGACACCCAGGATGGGGCTCGGTGCCCTCTGAGCTTGAGTTTTTAACAAAGCTTACCTTCGACGGCATGCCTCGACATGCTTGGAACAACGATTCCATGAATGAGCTTATCAACGACCTTGGAGGTGAGCTCGTAAGTATGTTTGTTCCTCCAGACAGCTGGGCTCTGACGGTTATGGCATGGATGAAGAAGTCGTCCACCATACCAAAGGTGATTGGTGTTGAGATACCGGTGCAGGAACCGGGGTTGTAATATTCGTCGCCACCAAGGCCGCCGCGGACCACATTAGGGATGTGCCTGTATCGAGTGTCCGTGCATGTCGAAGAAGTGGTCAATCCATCAATCGAAGTCCTTCCGCCGCCGCTGGTGCCAGGGTCCGTCGACGACGTCCATTACAGGATTCAACGTCAGACTTTCCCCATGTTGCTCAGAACGATGGATGGCACAGGGCCTACTCCATTGCGCGGTGGAGGCCATTGCTTCTTTGGGAGAAGAGGCAGGGTTGCCTGCCTAGATGTGCTCTAATTTGAGGTAACAACTGAATCTTTTCAGATACTAGTTAAATCCGAGCTATGGGTGTGAAGCACTGATGTGCAAGTACATTTGATTGTGACCTGTTCTAATTTTGTACCTGAACTTTTTTTAGAAAGGGTTGTACGTCAACTTAATGTGCTAGCAGAACTTATTGTGTTGTCTGTCTGTTTTCTTTGCACAACATTCAAGATATTTCTCTGTCATTTATAAAGACGATGAACCGTTATGTACGAGCTCGTTGGTTTCAACATTGCCCTACCCGTAGCGATCCACTGCTTCCATCCTGATTGTGCCGCCTGCGTGAAATTTTTGTATGCAAATTCAGTGTGCTGTGATGTTCTATATGATTGTGTCAACTATATAAGTTCTTACTAAGCATCAGCAATGCATATGGCTGAAAGATGTATTTACAAGCATCGACAGAAGGGTCTCTCTCTCTCACACACACACGCACAAGTGGGACCCGTTGAATTATTTCTTTGCTCGTGACAGCTTTTAATTAGGTTCCACTGTAATCTAACTTTTTTCTTAAGTTATTAATTGAGCTCAATGACTTCAAAAAGTTGTACAGAAGCCTTGTTTGGGCCTTTCCAGCATCGCTGAATGTGGGCTGAGTAGCCATGTTAGGTTGTACTGTACTACACCGGCCTTTTTTTCAACATCAGCAATGCAACTGGGCCGACAGTTGTACACAATATCCGGGTCAACTTCTCCGCCCCGCTGGGCTGCAAACTTTCCTAGGAGGTACGCATTGGGCTTAACAAGAAAATGGAATTTAAGAAATAATAAATGGGATGTAAATATAATAACTGGCAGTAACTATAAAAAATGCACCAAACGCGTAATTAGTTTAAAAAATATATTATTTTTGGAATTTGAAAATTTTAATTTCATTACTTGTTGCGCGCGCAATATTTCGTTTGATTTTAACGTAATACAACTTTATTTCGAAATTATATTTAATCTGACTAGAAATTTCGGATAAAAATATTTCGGATCCCATAAAAATGTGGGATTTTTTTTGAATTCTGTTTTGAGCAGTTGGTTCAAATTATTAATCTTTTTTGAGGAATGGTTGAAATTATTAATCGTTGCCCTAGCTAGAAAATGAGTTGTACTTTTAACAAACTGTAAATGGGCTGTAGTAAATTCCATTAGAATTAAAAAATGGGTTGTACATTCTTACAAATCGCAAATGGGCTATATTTTCTCTACCACACACTTGTGGGCCTTCTAAGTTGACGCGTCCCCTAAAAAAACTAAGTTGACGCGTATGCAAGGCTTTGTCAATAACACACGATTCTGGCAGCTGTGGCCGTTGGATGTCCATCCAACAGATGTCGTGCTTCTTCTTCAATCTCGGATATTCTTCCTTCAGCCGCCCAAAAAATGATTCCCCCCTGACATCTGGGGGGCACCGTTTCGGAGGCTGACCTGTGGGCCTACTAAGTTGACGCGTACCAAGGGCTTTGTCAACTTAGTCAATATAAATGATTCTAAGCTGTAGTGACCGTACGATGTCCATCCAACGACCGTAGTGCTTCTTCAACCTCTAGTCTTCTTGCTCCAGCCGCCCAAAGCAGCGCCGGTTGTGTCGCGTGCTCCTGCCTTCTCTGGCCGGTTGTGATGCCGCGGAGGCCTCACCATCCCTACTACTCCCACCGCTGGTCAGGCCATCCCTCTACTCACCCACACCCCCTGTTATTCTATGGCGACGGCAGCCTCACACCGCAGCGAACCAGTGAACCATTATACTCCTCTACACGTGGGCATCCACTGCCGTGTCTTCCCCGGCTCCGCGTCGTCCCCTTCCTAGGCCTCGCCGTCGTCCATCTCCCCGGTGCTCTCGACGCGGTGTGGTCAACGTGATCAAGGAACGGCTTCCATCGGGCGTGGACTTTACGTGGAGAGGCTGACAGCTGGGTCCACGGCCGCAGCAAGGAAGTGCCTCCTTATTACGCGGAAAATAATGATTCCTCCACCTGATAGCAGGGACCCATCGGATGGGCAACCGTATTTCATGAACAAAAATGTTTCCCCCCTAACTGTTGGGACCTACCAGCTACATCTTCGCACGCAAGGAAGTGCGTCCGAAAAAAAAACGATTCGCCCCCTAACTGTTGGGACCCACCAGCTACATCTTCGCACGCAAGAAAGTGCCTGACAGTCGGGACCCACCTAGTCGAAGCATACGTAGCATTGTCATTCTGTTCGCGAACGTGTATGTACATACTGGTCGATGTAGAGGCGCGCACGTGTCGTAGTAGAGGCGCGCACGTTACATGTACACGTACGTACAGCTGCCAGGGTGCAAGAAAGTAAATATGGCCACATACGTACATACGGGCGGGGTCTCGAACGCCTACTCGCGCATACGTACGGCTAGGGCTCGTGTACATGGATGGGTCGGAACGGAGAAACAACGTCGTAGTCGTGTTCATGGGGACCCAATAGGCTGGGTCGGAACGGAATGCGTCGTCGTGTTTATCGGTAGGGCTTGGACGGAACAACCGATGGAAACGAGGCCTGGCGTACCGCAGAACGGAGGAAACAACCTTGTGTTCAACCGACCACAGTCGAAACGAGATCCTGTTCATCGGGAGGGGTATGGCGTACCGCAAACGGAGGAAACGGACCTCCTACGGTCGAAACGGGGATCTTGTTCATTGGGAGGGGTGTGGCATACCGCAAAATGGAGGAAACGGACTTGTGTGGGAGTGCTACGGTCCAAACAGGGGTCCTGTTCATTGGGAGGGGTGTGGTGTACCATAAAATGGGACTCCACAGGATACTGTTCATCTCCACCGTCGACCCCCTCCAACCTCCACGGGCTACTGTTCACCCACCATCGACCTCCTCCAGCCTCCACCTGCGACTGTTCATCCATGGGCAACTGTTCATCCAGCCTCCACCGCGCGCTACTCCACCGGCTACTGTTCAACCAGCCCTCTCCATGGGCTCCTGTTCAATCACCCCTCCACAGGCTACTGTTCATCCAACCCTCCACCGTCTATTGTTCATCCAGCCCTCCACGGGGTCATCCTGTTCATCCAGCCCTTCACGGGGTCCTGTTCATCCAGCCCCAACCGGCTCAATCCGATCGGGGTCCTGTTCATCCACCCCCACCGGGAACTGTTCATCCAAACCCCTCAGCAACGCTCACTGTTCATCTAGAGGCAGCATCGATCGGCTTCAGTTAGCAGCAGTAGCGAAGGAATCGCTCGATCGGGTCTAGTTAATAGCCATCGATCGATCGCTCGGGTTCAGTAATCCGTAGCTTGCAGTGCAATCGCTCGGGTTCAGTAGGTGAACGCCTCGCTCGGGTTCAGTTAGAGCCTAAGGCCTCACAGACACGCGCGTGCGTGTATGAGAGAAACGCACATCGCTCGGCCCGGCCATCCACCGTAGTAACCGGGAACACCCCGATATTTTCCTAGCCCTCGCTTCTACCACGATTTTTTTCGTCATGGATGGCCCAAAGAATGTCATGCAGCTACGTCTCTGGCCCGCCCAAGACGAAAAGCCCATTTTCTGTCATGATTTTTTGTCATAGCAGTAGGAGCCCACCACATCTATGATGATACCGGGTTTTGTCACAATTATCGTCATAGAAGTGTCATAAGTATGACAAAAAAAATTTCGTTCGGCCCAAAATGTCATGGACGTGTCTTTTTTTGTAGTGTTAGGAGTTGGTTCAGGAAGTGTCCAATCATTTTCATTACTCAACATATTATTCAATAACAATTCAGCTTGATCAACAGTTCTTTCCCTAAAAACACAACCAACACAACTATCCAGGTGGTCTCTGGAAGCATCGGTTAGTCCATTATAAAAGATATCAAGCATTTCATTTTTCTTGAGAGGATGATCAGGTAAAGCATTAAGTAATCAGAGAAGCCTCCCCAAGCTTGTGGGAGACTCTCTTCTTCAATTTGCACAAAATTATATATTTCCCTTAAGGCAACTTGTTTCTTATGAGCGGGGAAATATTTAGCAGAGAACTAATAAATCATATCCTATGGACTATGCACACAACCAGGATCAAGAGAATTAAACCATGTTTTCGCATCACCCTTTAATGAGAACAGAAATAACTTAAGGATATAATAGTAGCGAGTTTTCTCATCATTAGTGAATAGGGTGGCTATATCATTTAATTTAGTAAGATGTGCCACAATAGTTTCAATTTCATAACCATGGAAAGGATCAGATTCAACCAAAGTAATTAACTCAGGGTCGACAGAGAAATCATAATCCTTATCAAAAATACAAATATGTGAATTAGCAAAAGCAGGGTCATATATCATTCTAGCATTCAAAGACTTTTCTTTCAACTTAGCTAATAATTTCTTAAGATCATATCTATCATTGCAAGCTAAAAAGTCTCTAGCAGTTTCTTCATCCATAACATAACCCTCAGGCACAACAGGCAATTCATATCTAGGGGGAGAATCTTCATCATCACTTTCATCAATATTATCAGTTTCAATAATCTCATTCTCTCTAACCCTAGCAGGTTGTTCATCAAGAAATTCACCAAGTGGCACAGTATTATCAAGCATAGAAGTAGTTTCATCATAAGTATCATGCAAAGTAGAAGTGGCATCATCAATAACATGTGACATATCAGAATGAATAATAGGAGTAGGCGTTGCAAGTTTACTCAAAACAGAAGGTGAATCAACTGCATAGCTAGATGGCGGTTCCTTACCTCCCCTCGTAGTTAAGGGAAAAATATTGGTTCTTTTATCTTTCAAGTTCTTCATAGTGATCAGTAGATATAAATCCCAAGTGACTCAAAGAATAGAGCTATGCTCCCCGGCAACGGCGCCATAAAATAGTCTTAATAACCCAAAAGTATAGGGGATCGCAACCGTTTTCGAGGGTAGAGTATTCAACCCAAATTTATTGATTCAACACTAGGGGAGCCAAAGAATATTCTCAAGTATTAACAGTTGAGTTGTCAATTCAACCGCACCTGAAAGACTTAATATCTACAGCAAAGTATTTAGTAGCAAAGTAATATGGAAGTAACGGTAACAGTGGCAAAAGTAATAGTAGCAGTTTTGTAGTGACTGTAATAGTAGCAACGGTAAAGTAACTAAGCAAAGAACAATATGTGAAAAGCTCATAGGCAAGGGATCAGTGATGGATAATTATGTCGGATGTGATTCCTCATGCAACAGTTATAACATAGGGTGACACTAAACTAGCTCCAATTCATCAATGTAATGTAGGCATGTATTCCGAATATAGTCATGCGTGCTTATGGAAAAGAACATATATAAATTTAGATCTTACAGTGCTGATTCAAAAGTAATTATATCAACACGGGAGGGTAGGACAAAAGATGTCATGCAAGTTCTTTTCCATAAGCACGTATGACAATGTTCGGAATACACGCCTACATTATATCAATGAACTAGAGCTAGTTCTGTGTCACCCTAGGTTATGACTGTTACATGATGAACCGCATCCGGCATAATTATCCATCACCGATCCATTGCCTACGAGCTTTCCATATATTGTTCTTCGCTTATTTTCTTTCCCGTTGCTATTGTGTTAAATTTAGATCTTACATCGTTGATTCAAAAGTAATTGTTCACACCAACCATGCTGCTATTAAATATCTTATGGAAAAGAAAGATGCTAAACCTAGGCTTATTCGACGGGTTCTGTTGCTACAAGAATTTGATTTGCATATCACTGATAGAAAAGGAGCAGAGAACCCCATAGCTGATAACTTGTCTAGGCTTGAAAATGTCCTTGATGACCCACTACATATTGATGATAGTTTTCCTGATGAGCAGTTAGGTGCAATAAATGTTTCTGATAACACTCCTTGGTATGCTGACTATATATGCTAATTATATTGTTGCTAAATATTTACCACCTAGCTTTACATACCAACAAAACAAAAAATTCTTCTATGATTTAAGACATTACTTTTGGGATGACCCACATCTTTATAAAGAAGGAGTACATGGTATTATTAGACATTGTGTACCTAAGCATGAACAGGGAAAAATCCTACGGAAATGTATGGAGGACATTGTCGGTTCTATATCCGACATATCTCGTAGTAGGGGCCATAAGCTAGGCGTCTTGGAGTGATGGTAACATGGACACGGAATTTTACCCAGGTTCGGGCCCTCTTGATGGAGGTAAAACCCTACGTCCTACTTTTGATTGTATTCGTATGGGGTGTAGTACATAGTACATGTATCTACCACGAGATTGTTCTAATGAATATTAGATTATCTATTGACTAGCCTGACCTCGGTTTATATAACACAAGGTTTATAGGAGTCCTTGTCTTGGGCGCCAAGTCTTGTGGAATCCTCCTTGTATGCGGCATGGGCTGCCCGAAGTGGCCCATAAGTGAACCACCATGGGGGTCCTCGGCCCGATCTAGCTGATTGGGAGACGACGTGGTGAGTACCCCCTAGTCTAGGACACCGTCAGTTGCCCCCTGAACCTGTCTTCCAGTTGGGGACGGATACGTCTTCAACGTATCTACTTTTCCAAACACTTTTGCCCTTGTTTTGTACTCTAACTTGCATGATTTGAATGGAACTAACCCGGACTGACGCTGTTTTCAGCAGAACTACCATGGTGTTATTTATGTGCAGGAGCAAACGTTCTCGGAATGACCTGAAACTTAACGGAGACACATTTCAGAAAATAAGAAAAATACTTGCCAAAGATGAAGGCCAGGGGCCCCACCGTATTGCCACGAGGGTGGGGGCGCGCTTGCCCCCCTTGGGCGCGCCCCTACCTCGTGGGCCCCCTGTTGCGTCTCCGACTCCAACTCCACCTCCATATATTGAGTTTCGATGAGAAAAAAATAAGAGAGAAGAAATCATCGCGTTTTATGAAACGGAGCTGCCGCCAAGCCCTAAAACCTCTCGGGAGGGCTGATCTGGAGTCCGTTCGAGGCTTCGGAGTGGGGAATCCGTCGCCATCGTCATCATCAACCATCCTCCATCACCAATTTCATGATGCTCACTGCCGTGCGTGAGTAATTCCATCGTAGGCTTGCTGGACGGTGATGGGTTGGATGGGATCTATCATGTAATCGAGTTAGTTTTGTTAGGGTTTGATCCCTAGTATCCACTATGTTCTGAGATTGATGTTGCTATGACTTTGCTATGCTTAATGCTTGTCACTAGGGCCCGAGTGCCATGATTTCAGATCTGAACCTATTATGTTTTCATCAATATATGAGTGTTCTTGATCCTATCTTGCAAGTCTATAGTCACCTACTATGTGTTATGATCCGTTAAGCCCGAAGTGACAATAATCGGGATACTTACCGGTGATGACCGTAGTTTGAGGAGTTCATGTATTCACTATGTGTTAATGCTTTGTTCCGGTTCTCTATTAAAAGGAGGCCTTAATATCCCTTAGTTTCCGTAAGGACCCCGCTGCCATGGGAGGGTAGGACAAAAGATGGCATGCAAGTTCTTTTCCATAAGCACGTATGACTATGTTCGGAATACACGCCTACATTATATCAATGAACTGGAGCTAGTTCTGTGTCACCCTAGGTTATGACTGTTACATGATGAACCGCATCCGGCATAATTATCCATCACCGATCCATTGCCTACGAGCTTTCCATATATTGTTCTTCGCTTATTTACTTTCCCGTTGCTATTGCTATCATCACTACAAAATACCAAAAAACATTGCTTTTACTACCATTACCTTTTGTTACCGTTATCTCTACTATCATATTACTTTGCTACTAAACACTTTGCTGCAGATATTAAGTTTCCAGGTGTGGTTGAATTGACAACTCAGCTGCTAATACTTGAGAATATTCTTTGGCTCCCCTTGTGTCGAATCAACAAATTTGGATTGAATACTCTACCCTCGAGAACTGTTGCGATCCCCTATACTTGTGGGATATCAAGACCTTTTTCTGGCGCCGTTGCCGGGGAGCATAGCTCTATTCTTTGAGTCACTTGGGATATATATCTGCTTATCATTATGAAGAACTTGAGAGATCCAAAAACCAAGATCTATCCCTCAACTACGAGGGGAGGTAAGGAACTGCCATCTAGCTCTGCACTTGATTCACCTTCTGTTCTGAGTAAGTTTGCGACACCTACAGCTGCTTCTGCTATTCGTTCTGATATGTCGCATGTTATTGATGATGCCACTTCTGCTATGCATGATACTTATGATGAAACTGCCTCTGTGCCTGATACTACTATGCCACTTAGTGATTTTCTTGATTAATAACTTTCTAGGGCTAGAGAAATTGAAAATATTGAATCTGATGATACTGATGAAAGTGATGATGAAGAACAACTTGCTATTCCTAAGGGTTATGTATTTGATCAAGATGCTTCTTTAGCCATTTTAGCTTGCAGAAATAGAACTTAACTTAAAAAATTATTAGCTAAATGGAGTAAGCAATCCCTAAATGATAGAATGAAACCTGACCCTGCTTTTGTTACTTCATCTATCTTTGTTACTGATAAGGATTATGAATTCTCTGTTGATCCTGATATAATTACTTTGGTTGAATCTGATCCTTTTCATGGTTATGAATCTGAAACTGTAGTGGCACATCTTACTAAACTGAATGATATAGCTACCCTGTTCACTAAAGATGAGAGAACTTGCTACTTTTACATCCTCAAAATATTTCCATTCTCCTTAAAGGGTGATGCTAAGATATGGTTTAATTCTCTTGATCTTGGTTGTGTGCGTAGTCCACAGGATATGATTTATTACTACTCTGCTAAATATTTCCCTGCTCATAAGAAACAAGCTGCTTTAAGGGATATATATAATTTTGCGCAAATTGAAGAAGAGAGTCTCCCACAAGCTTGGGGGAGGCTTCTCCAATTACTTAATGCTTTGCCTGATCATCCTCTTAAGAAAAATGAAATACTTGATATCTTTTATAATGGACTAACCGATGCCTCCAGAGATTACCTGGATAGTTATGCTGGTTCTATTTTCAGGGGAAAGAACACCGGATGAAGCTGAAATTCTATTGAATAATATGTTGGCAAATGAAAATAATTGGACACCTCCGGAGCCAATTCCTGAGCCTATTCCTAAACCAACTACGAAGAAGAGGGGTATTCTATTTCTCAGTCCTGAAGATATGCAAGAGGCAAAGAAATCTATGAAAGAAAAAGGTATTAAAGCTGAAGATGTCAAGAATTTACCTCCTATTAAAGAAATACATGGTCTTAATTTACCGCATGTTGAAGAAACATATAATCCAAATCCTTCTCCTTTTGAAGAAACTCATGGTCTTGATAACCCGACACAGGTAGTAAAGGTAAATTCTCTCTATAGATATGATAAAGCTGTAATCCCATTTACTAAAATTTCTAGCCCATGCTTAGATGAGTTTGATAGATTTATGGCTAAGCAAGAAGATTTTAATGCTTATTTTGGTAGACAATTAAAATACAACTCAAATATGCTTGGACACTTGGGTGATTATATGGCTAATGTTAAAAGTGAACTTAAACTTATTAGTAAACATGCTTCTATGGTTACCACTCAAGTAGAACAAGTACTTAAAGCTCAAAATGATTTGATCAATGAATTGAATAGTAAAAATAATGATAATGCTGTTAGAGTGGCTACTAGAACTGGTAGAATGACTCAGGAACCTTTGTATCCTGAAGGCCGCCCTAAGAGAATTGAGCAAGATTCTCAGAGAAATAATATAGATGCACCTAGTCCTTCTAAAAGGAAGAAAAAGAAAAATGATAGGACTTTGCATGCTTCTAGTGAACCTATTACTGAAACACCTGAGAATCCAAATGATATTTCTATTTCTGATGCTGAAACACAATCTGGTAATGAACCTGAAACTAGTGATAATGTTAATAATAATGTTCATGATGATGCTCAACCTAGTAATGATAATGATGTAGAAATTGAACCAGCTATTGATCTTGATAACCCACAATCAAAGAATCAACGTTATGATAAAAAAGACTTTGTTGCTAGGAAACATGGTAAAGAAAGAGAACCATGGGTTCAGAAACCCATGCCTTTTCCTCCCAAACCATCCAAGAAAAAGGATGATAAGGATTTTGAGCGCTTTGCTGAAATGATTAGACCTATCTTTTTGCGTATGCGATTAACTGATATGCTGAAAACCAATCCTTATGCTAAGTATATGAAAGATATTATTACAAATAAGAGAAAGATACCAGAAGCTGAAATTTTCACCATGCTTGCTAATTATACTTTTAAGGGTGGAATACCAAAGAAACTTGGAGATCCAGGAGTACCCACTATACTATGCTCCA
Source organism: Triticum aestivum (assembly GCF_018294505.1). NCBI lineage: Eukaryota > Viridiplantae > Streptophyta > Magnoliopsida > Poales > Poaceae > Triticum > Triticum aestivum. The sequence continues at coordinate 634,748,037 of NC_057800.1, read as the reverse complement.
TTAAAAGAAACTATGTTAAAACTGCTTTATGTGATCTTGGAGCTGGTGTTAGTGTTATGTCTCTCTTTATATCGTAGACTTGATTTGAATAAGTTGACACCTACTGAAATATCTTTGCAAATGGCTGATAAATCAACTGCTATACCTGTTGGTATTTGTGAGGATGTGCCTGTTGTAGTTGCAAACATTACTATTTTAACGGACTTTGTTATTCTTGATATTCCCGAGGACGATAGTATGTCTATTATTCTTGGAAGACCCTTTTTGAATACTGCAGGGGCTGTTATTGATTGCATTAAAGGCAATGTCACTTTTCATGTTAATGGTAATGAGCACATGGTACACTTTCCGAGGAAACAACCTCAAGTTCATAGTATCAACTCTATTGGAAAAATTCCATCGATTATATTTGGAGATTTTGAATTTCCTCTTCCTACTGCCAAGAAGAAATATGATATTCTTATTATTGGGGATGTGCATATCCCCGTTGAGGTAACATAGTGTTATTCGAAATTTCTCCGGTTCCATGTTATTCAGAATGAGTTCGTTAACAAGACTTGATCAACCTTGTTAGAGGATTCCTATTGATGATCATGAGATGGATGAAACTAGAAGGCACAACCTTGTGTACCCCACTTTTACTTTCTATTATTTATATTAAATAAAATAAAAATAAATATTTTTTGTCTGTTATCTGATTATCCGTGCAATATAAAAATACCTTGAAATAAAAGTTCTCCAAATGCCCTGAAAATCAAATATGATTTTTTCTAGAATATTTGAGGATTTATGGAACAAAGAACACACCAGGGGGGCCATCCACCTTGCCATGAGGGTGGAGGGCGCGCCCCCTGCCTCGTGGGCCCACGGTGGCCCTCCTCCACTTATTCCTGCACCCACACACTTCATCTTCCTCCCACAAACACGAATAACCAGCTCAAGCACGAGTTCTAGCTCATCTTGCTGCCATTTTCGATATCCTTGCTCAAAGCACCTCTCACAAAACTGCTTGGGGAGATTGTTCCATGGTATGTGACTCCTCCATTGGTCCAATTAGTTTTTGTTCTAGTGCTTTATTCATTGCAATTTTTGCTGCTTAGGTAACCCTGTTCTTGAGCTTGCATGTCAAATTTATATGGTCAAAAGTAGTTTTGATGCATGATATAGGCCCTAGGCACTTGTAGGAGTAGTTGCTATCAATATTATTGAGTTTGGTTTACTTTTATTTTGAAGTTACTAAAATTTTCAGAATTTTTCAGAAAGACGAGACTTTTGAGGGGCTCATCGAGCCAAAGCTCGAAGGAGAAGGCACCGAAGCCTAAGTATAATTTGCCTCGCACCGCGGAGGTTCGGGTGTGTGAATGGCCTTCCAAGGATTTCTTAAGAGCAGCCGGGATTTATGAAGATTTTCATGAGTTGGCTCAGACTGCAGGCCTTACCGCTTTCCTCCACGACCAATGCGATCAGCATCTCTTGCTCACAAATACCTTTGTGCAAAACTTTCATTTTCATTCTAGGAACTCACCACCTATGGTGGAATTTCATTTATATGATGAGCATAAGGAGATGTCACTTTATGATTTTTGTCGGATTTGTTTAGTCCCTTTTGGGGGTAAGACAGAAGAACCACATCGTGATGATGTGGAGGGATTTATTGACACTATAACTGTAGGGGAAACAAGGAAGGTTTCCGATGCACGAATCACTAGCATACATTTTCCTATTTTACGCTACTTTGCATTATTTGCTAGTTGTTTCTTAATTGGTCGCAGAAACTGTGGAAACCTGAGTATCCCTGATATTATTATTTTGCACCACGGTTTATACGGTGATAACTCTTTTAGTATGGGCAGCATTATTGCCAAACGGTTAAGTCTGAACCGTACCAAGGGCCCCATCTTTGGAGGCATCTATGCTACACGCCTAGCTGCACATTTTAACATACATATTAGGCATGCTGAGAAGGAAGAGAAAGTGCTGCCCCATGTTTATCTAGATTATAAAAGTACGGTGGCACATGATTTTATTGTTAAGAATAGGGAAGGAGAGATTAAATATCAATTGTTCTTTAATAAACATCATCCTGAGACTATTACCTTGCCTGCTCCTTCTTTGTTTGATTTGACTGTAGGCACGTACCTTGTTCCGTTGACGGCTATCCATGCCTACCGGAACCCTGCACCAGCCGAGGAGCCAAATCCGGAACCACAATTTGATCCTTCACGACAGTCTAATTACCAGTGGGATCCGGAGATGATTGTTAGCCAGTGGCAATCTGAGCCCTCTTCTTCCTCATCACAGTACGACCCCAACAACTATTATTATGGATATCTGCCAGGCCAGCCGTGGCCATAGACCAACTTAGGCCAAAAGCCTAAGATTGGGGGAGTACATATTTCCCACCGACATTACATTTATGTTCACACACTCATTGCCAGATGTCGGTGCTCAAACTTTTTCATTGTATCATCCATGCTAGGTTATTTTCCTTTTTATGCTTTATTCTTGTGTGTTTAATAAACCTTAAAAACTAAAAAAAATACTTGTAGCTTTTAATTAATTTACTTTTCATGCTTGTAGTAGTAATTAAAAAGAAAACCCAAAAACATTTCCTGTTCTTCTTTTGCTTGTTGGGAGCTTTCCCATGTAAATAGTTTTATTTCTTTCCTTTTCTTTGGGGGTCGATAGGTGAAGACCATGATTAAATTGTTGAAGTGGCTCTTATATGCATTATTGTTGATCTGGCAAAAGAGCCCATATTGTCTTGTCTTCTCCTGTTTATTGAATGCTTGCAGATTCCAGCTTAGTCCAATGCACGTGCACTATTATTATTATTATTCACATCGTTCGGTCGTGCAAGTGAAGGGCAATAATGATGATTATATGATGGACTGGCTGAGATGAGAAAAGCTGGTATGAACTCGACCTCTTTTGTTTTTGTAAATATGATTAGTTCATCGTTCCTGATTCAGCCTATTATGAATAAACATGTTTGCAATGACAACTAGAGATCATAGTTTCTTGTGCCATGCTTGATTAGCTATGAGTTATAATGGTTTACCTTGCGTGCCAACATGCTATTAAAATGGTTATGATGTGGTATGATAGGGTGGTATCCTCCTCTGAATGATTTAAGTGACTTGACTTGGCGCGTGTTCACGCATGTAGTTGAAACAAAATCAACATAGCCTTCATGATATTTATGTTCATGGTGGTTTATATCCTAGTCATGCTTGCATTCGGTGTTGATTAATTTTAATGCATGTTCATGACTGTTGTCGCTCTCTAGCTGGTCGCTTCCCAGTCTTTTGCTAGCCTTCACCTGTACTAAGCGAGAATACTGCTTGTGCATCCAATCCCTTAAACCCCAAAGTTATTCCACATGAGTCCACTATATCTACCTATATATGGTATCTACCTGCCATTCCAAGTAAATTTGTATGTGCCAAACTCTAAACTTTCAAATAAATATCATGTTTTGTATGCTCGAATAGCTCATGTATCAACTAGGGCTGTCTGTATCTTCCATGTTAGGCGGGTTATTCTCAAGAGGAGTGGACTCCGCTCCTCACTCACGAGATAAATGGCTGGTCACCGGGATGCCCAGTCCCATGCTTTATGCAAACTAAATCAAAATAATTGCAAACAAAACTCCCCTTGGGACTCTTGTTAGTTGGAGGCACTCGTTGTTTCGAGCATGCCATGGATTGATGCTTGTGGTGGAAGAGGAGTATAAACTTTACCATTCTGTTTGGGAACCGCCTATAGTGTGTGTAGCATGGAAGATATCGCCATCTCTTGGTTGTTATGTTGACAATGAAAGTATACCGCTCAAAATGTCATTCACCTCTGTTTCAAAACCGAGCTCTGGCACCTCTACAAATCCCCGCTTCCCTCTGCGAAGGGCCTATCTATTTACTTTTATGCTGAGTCATCATCCTCTTATCAAAAAGCACCAGTTGGAGAGCACCGTTGTCATTTGCATTCATTATTGTTAGGTTACATTGAGTATGACTTGACCGAATCTCTTTTACCATGAATTACAATGTCTAGTCAGTCCTTGGTATTTAAAGGTGCTATGCATTTATGTTTTGCAATCTCAGAAAGGGCTAGCGAGATACCACCTTGTTATATCATATTATGATTGTTTTGAGGAAGTGTTGTCATTCGAGTTTTGTTATTATGGCTCGCTAGTTGATTATGCTATTGATATGAGTAAACTTGAGACCTATGCGTTATTGCAAATGTGGTTAGTTATAATGTTTGCTAAAAACTTGAATGCTGGCTTTACATATTTACAACAACAAGAGCAAACAGAGTTTGTAAAAGTTTTTCTTTATCACTTTCAGTTTGTCAACTGAATTGATTGAGGACAAGCAAAGGTTTAAGCTTGGGGGAGTTGATACGTCTCCAACGTATCTACTTTTCCAAACACTTTTGCCCTTGTTTTGGACTCTAACTTGCATGATTTGAATGGAACTAACCCGGACTGACGCTGTTTTCACCAGAACTACCATGGTGTTATTTATGTGCAGGAGCAAACGTTCTCGGAATGACCTGAAACTTCATGGAGACACATTTCAGAAAATAAGAAAAATACCTGCCAAAGATGAAGGCCAGGGGGCCCACCGTCTTGCCACGATGGTGGGGGGGCGCTCCTGCCCCCCTAGGGCACGCCCCCTACCTCATGGGCCCCATGTTGTGTCTTCGACTCCAACTCCACCTCCATATATTGAGTTTCGATGAGAAAAAAATCAGAGAGAAGAAATCATCACGTTTTACGATACGGAGCCGCCGCCAAGCTCTAAAACCTCTCAGGAGGGCTGATCTGGAGTCCGTTCGGGGCTTCGGAGAGGGGAAACCATCGCCATCGTCGTCATTAACCATCCTCCATCACCAATTTCATGATGCTCATCGCCGTGCGTGAGTAACTCCATCGTAGGCTTGCTGGACGGTGATGGGTTGGATGGGATCTATCATGTAATCGAGTTAGTTTTGTTAGGGTTTGATCCCTAGTATCCACTATGTTCTGAGATTGATGTTGTTATGACTTTGCTATGCTTAATGCTTGTCACCAGGGCCCGAGTGCCATGATTTCAGATCTGAACCTATTATGTTTTCATCAATATATGAGTGTTCTTGATCCTATCTTGCAAGTCTATAGTCACCTATTATGTGTTATGATCCGTTAACCCCGAAGTGACAATAATCAGGATACTTATCGGTGATGACCGTAGTTTGAGGAGTTCATGTATTCACTATGTGTTACTGCTTTGTTCCGGTTCTCTATTAAAAGGAGGCCTTAATATCCCTTAGTTTCCGTAAGGACCCCGCTGCCACGGGACGGTAGGACAAAAGATGTCATGCAAGTTCTTTTCTATAAGCACGTATGACTATGTTCGGAATACATGCCTACATTATATCAATGAACTGGAGCTAGTTCTGTGTCACCCTAGGTTATGACTGTTACATGATGAACCGCATCCGGCATAATTATCCATCACTGATCCATTGCCTACGAGCTTTCCATATATTGTTCTTCGCTTATTTACTTTCCCGTTGCTATTGCTATCATCACATACAAAATACCAAAAACATTGCTTTTACTACCGTTACCTTTTGTTACCGTTATCTCTACTATCATATTACTTTGCTACTAAACACTTTGCTGCAGATATTAAGTTTCCAGGTGTGGTTGAATTGACAACTCAGCTGCTAATACTTGAGAATATTATTTGGCTCCCCTTGTGTCGAATCAACAAATTTTGGTTGAATACTCTACCCTCGAAAACTGTTGCGATCCCCTATACTTGTGGGTTATCAGGGACGCTCCTCAATTCTTCCGAACTATTATTCATCTTCGGTTGTCGGTCTTGAAAACTGATTCAACAAATATTCACATCTTCGATCTTTGAAGATTGCCAAAGTGAATCCGAAGAGTTTACACGTCGGGTATCCGAGGAGCCCCTTTAAGTTTTCGGCCTTTAGCAATGCCTTGTTATTTTTTCCGCCATACCTCGGGTTTGAAGTTATTCCCGTGCGGCGGTGTCTGCTTGTGTCTGAGGTCCAAGGCCAGACTGCATCCGAGGTATCTTTTGCAGCCGAACACCAATGTCGGACAGCTTCCGAGCTCCAATGCCGGAATGTATTCGAGTTCCAATGTCGGAATGTATCCGAAGTTTCATAGATTACCTCATGTTTAAAAAAGTTTGAAGGAGGTTACCCGAGCTTAACGCTAAAAAAGTTCTCTATCGAGCCAGCCGCTCGCAACCGAGTTTTATGTCGGACTGCTTCCGATGTGATGTATCACCTTGGTGTTGGGATGATTGTTTGCACATTTTATTTCTGATTGATGCAATTTATTTACTGACGAGATATATAGCCACTAGCCCTCAAGATGTGTGTTGGCCTAAAATCCGAGATGCACATTAGAGGACATAGTGATCGGCGGACGGGCCCTTGAGAGAGGGTTTTGAGAAGTCACTGTAATATATTAGCTTGATGCCGGATAAGTCCCAGATGGTACCTATTGTTGTCCGTAGACGCGTTTGCCCATAGTTCGGTAAAGCTGAACACTGAGCACTTTGAATTTTCTGTATTGAATAGGTAATGCAGTAGCCCCCGAGACAGTGGTCGGGTGGCAACACCAGATCAGGGCATCAATGTGCCCCTTCAATATTAGTAAATGATAAGCCCGAAGCTCAATAGCCCCCGAGCCTTAATGTGGGCATAGGTGGCCTAATTAAGGATCGATATCCGGAATAAAATCACAAATTATGTGTAATGATTCTACGTATCCAAGCACTCTACATTATTAATGCTTGGATCTGCATTGTACAAAACTTTGATGACCGACCATCGGCTTCAACCTCCTCGGCCAGTAGCCGGGGAGTGTTTGTCCTACTTTATAAAGCCTTTATAAGGGCAAAGATTTATGACAAACAAGGCAATCTGGCCATATGGTTTTATAAACAAAGGTACACAGAGAGATATGTTATATTACTTTCTAACGTAAGAAACATCTTCCAAAGAAAATAGTCCTGCTATCGGTTCCTTTCTTTGGATTGTCATGCTGATCATGATCATGAAACCTCACCACCGATTAATGTGGGAGGAAAATATCGAGGATTTGGTGTGGGGAAAGTTCCCGAACTCTATGGTCTTAATGAATCGAAATTTTCACTTCCGTCGTTGCCGACCAATTATATTCTTAAGATAGCTAGCTTTCGGCTTCACCCAGTCTGAGGTACTAATCCGGATGACCCGGTAGTAACCATCACAAAGGTGGTCCCTTTACCCCCTAGCCGAACAATCGGGAACGTAGGGTTAAACACATGAGCCAGGCAACCCAGCTTGGCCAAAATCTTAAGTCAAATTTGATGCATATTTTATGGCTTTATAGCGATAATTACGAAAGGCAACGCTTCTATACCGGATACGAACACTGATGATATATGTTTATTTTGACTCCGTTGCGACCGTTTATCAGTTGAAAGTGGCCCATCGTTGGCTTCTACCCCTTTGTAGATACTACACAGGGTGTTTCTACAGTAACAAGACAACCCTTAGCCGATATCTCGTTGCCTGGAGGAGGTTGTGTTAGTGGAAAGAAGGCAGTCAGATATGCGGGCCTTATAACTTTCACTTAGTCATAGGAGCTTTAAACTGGGGAAGCTAGCTACGATCCCCTGGTTAGTGTTCGGCACTGACCGAACTCTAGCCCTTAACACTTGGGTGTTATGAAAGGCCCATCGTTTAACACAGGTAATCGGTATCGATCTATAGTCTGACACCGTCATTGGATCGCTGACCAGTTTACGCCCATTGTGACAGTCAGTTTTCGGCTTTCTCCATTGAGGTGCTTAACCATTCGAGCTGGAAGCACAATCGCAGTGGTTCTCCCTTTGCACATCTAGCCGAACAAAGCGAAACATAGGAGGCAAGCACAGGATCCGGGCAACCCAACTATTGACCGAAGGTACAATTCGAAACCGATGCATATATAGGAATATCCTAGAATGTTATTGCCGAATCTCTAAAGGTGTCCGATGTTGCACTGCGAGACTTATGCTGGAAACATAAACATAGTTTAAAACTGCCATAGACTTGGAAAACCAAAAACTTCAGTAAAACCTTTACGCCCGAACTAAATCAAGTCATTTGGTGCCAAACCGAAAATTGGTCTTATTTTTGTGCTTCTGTCATGCATTAATATGACACGTCAGATCTTAAGACTTCAAGCGGGTCAGCCTACGGCTGCAACCTCCTACCCCGAAGGCGGAGTACTGCTTGTTTGGCTAGTTTAGCAAACTAAACTCGAGCGGCATTAGAGAGAAAACAGGGTATTCGACTATTAACCACACACTCGAGTCGAGAAAGGAGTGGTAGAAAAAGACTTTGCAATGACAAGGAAGAAAACAATTATTATAGAACGGCTCGTACAAATTTAAGAGACCCAAGTTAACATGGGTAAAGGAAGTGTTTTTAACAAACTAAGTTTTTTGTTTAACATAAATATAAAGTTTGGTCGAACCAAATGAGAATAAAAAACTGAGCATGGAAGCGACTTAGCTGGTTAATGAGCTCAGTGTCGATGCGCAGCCTGAGCTTACGACGGGACGAGGTCCCAGCCCCCAAGCCGGTCCAGAGGAGGCAGAGCAAAGAGCTCGGCATTCCGAAGTGGTGACATTGCATGACCGATGTGGCGAGGTGGAACCCCCAGTCCGACCGAGGTGACAGAGCAGGCCGACAGTATGATGCCGAAGTCCCCGGCGTGGTGTAATGAAGTGATGACGAAGCCACCGGTCCAGCCGAGGTGGCATGGTATGTCGGTACGCTGTGGTGACAGCGCTGCCCAACCCGAATCATTTACCTGTACACAGAAAATAGTGCAAGCCAAAGATAATATTAATAATAAAAAATAAAAAATTTGTTGCAGAATTGATAATTTATGCAAAGCGAGTAACAAAAGAAATATGGCCCGTGTGCCGAACACTCGATGGGGTAGAGCTCTCTCAGCGATGCCAAAATCCCCAAGGCAATTGAACATGTCGGTATGGCAATTTGACCAACAAGGTGATCACGCGAGCCGATTTATGCCGATTGGGACGATGACGTCCGCTTGCCGAAGTGACCACGTGATGCAGTCGAAGTCGATTACCTACCCCTGTAAAATAGTGCAGTCCAAAAATAATAATATAAATATATGAAAAATCCTCGCATAATTAATTTATGCAAATTAATTTTGAAAGAGATGTGGCCTAGCGTCGAAGCCAATGTCGATGCGTGATACGTCTCCAACGTATCTATATTTTTTTATTGTTCCATGCTATTATATTATCAATCTTGGATGTTTCATAATCATTTATAGTCATTTTATATCATTTTTTCGTACTAACCTATTGCCATAGTGCCAAGTGCCAGTTGCTATTTTTTCCATGTTTTTTTACATCGCAGAAAATCAATATCAAACGGAGTCCAAATGCCATGAAACTTTACGAAGAATTTTTATGGGCTGGAAGGAACACAACGGGCCCTGGTTGCGCCTGGGGATGCCCCGAGGGAGGCACAACCCACCAGAGTGCGCCAGGAGGCCCATGCGCACCCTGGTGGGTTGTGCCCACCTCGGGTCCCCCCTGGACCGCCTCTTTGCTATATAAATACCCCAATATTCCCAAAACCCTAGGGAGTCGACGAAATATTGATCCAGCCGTCGTAGAGTCCAGAACCAGCAGATCCAATAAAGACACCATCTCGGATGGGGTTCAACACCTTCGTTGGTGCCTCTCCGATGATGCGTGAGTAATTCTTTGTACACCTTCGGGTCTGTAGTTAGTATCTAGATGGCTTCATCTCTCTCTCTCTCTTTATTGATTCTCAATACAATGGTCTCTTGGAGATCCATATAATGTAACTCTTTTTGCGGAGTGTTTGTTGGGATCGATGAAATTTGAGTTTATGATCAGATTTTATATCCATGGAAGTATTTGAGTTTCTTTGATCTCTTATAGCCTCGTATTTCTTATCCGATATTTGGGTTTTATTTGGCCAACTTTATCTATTTATCTTGCAATGGGAAGATGTGCTTTGTAGTGGGTTCGATCTTACGGTACTTGATCCCAGTGACAGAAAGGGAACTGACACGTATGTATTGTCGCTCCTAAGGATAAAACGATGGGGTCTATATCTACATAGGTAGATCTTGTCTACATCATGTCATCATTCTTATTGCATCAATCCACTTCTCCATGAATTTAATACACTAGATGCATGCATGCTGGATAGCGGTCGATGTGTGGAGTAATAGTAGTAGATGCAGGCAGGAGTCGGTCTACTAATCTTGGATGCACTAGTAGAAAATAGGGCTTTGGTCCAGGCCGGGTCAGCCCATTAGTCCCGGTTCAGTCCAGAACCGAGACCAATGTGGGCATTGGTCCCGGTTCGTGAGCCCAGGGGGCCGGCCGGGCCACGTGGGCCATTGGTCCCGGTTCATCTGGACCTTTTGGTCCCGGTTGGTGGGATGAACCGGGACCAATGGGCCTCGCTCCTGGCCCACCACCATTGGTCCCGGTTGGTGGCTTGAACCAAGACCAAACGCTCCCCTTTAGTCCCGGCTCATGTCACCAACCGGGACCAATGAGGTGCCTATATATACCCCTCGCTCGCGAGCAGAGCACCGAGTGCTCTGTTTTTCTCTGGCCGAGGGGGAGAGGGCTTGGTGGTGCTCTAGCTCACCTCCTATGCAAACAAGGTGTTCGATGGAATGCCCGAGCCACACTACTTAAGCTTTCTCCTCTCCAAGCTCGACCTCCAAGCTCCATTTTCCATAATATTTGTCTAGGTTTAGCGGTCCGTCACGCCCCGTCCCCGTCTTCACCGTCGTCGATCACCCGCGCTGAGCTCATCGCCGGCACCACCGTGGTGAGCCTCTTGTTTTATCTTCTTTCTGAAAGGAAAAATATTCTGACTTGTATGTTTACATAGATACTTGTATTATTTTCTTACTTTTATTATTGCATCTTATATAGTGTGATGGTTTTGGTATCCGCCCCCGTCGGCCCTCGTCCTGTCAATGATTCGGATGTGGTATATATATATTATATTTATAACTATTGGTTCATTTATTGTTTATGAAAATTATGCCGACCAACGTGACATAGATTTTATTTATGTAGGATGTATGTGAATCGGAAATGCCAACCGACCCTATTGTCGAGAGGTTAAATTTAGTTGAAGAAGAAAACAATTTGTTGAAGGAAAAAATAAAAAAAATTGAGGAGGAGAAGATGATATTGGAGTTGCATGTTGCGGATGTCGTCGATGATCACAAGATCAAGATGGATGCAATGCGCTTGAAGATTAGAAAGATTAGAAAATATGCCATTCATACCGAGGCTTGGTATCATTATGCCGTTGGATCAATTGTTACCTTGGTTGCGATTATGATCGCATTTGTTTTCGCATTGAAATGTTTTACATAGTTTCAATGTATGGTTTAATTAATTAGATGCTCTGGAGAGCTATATGTTGTTAGATGAGAACTATGTATGCACTTTGGTTTTAATGTGATGATGAACTTCTATTAATTTGGACACTTAATTATATATAATGCATGCAGATGAACCGACAATGGATGTACGGTGACAGACACACCCGCGAGTACATTAAGGGCGTGCATGAGTTTCTCGATGCGGCTGAGGCAAACAAGCAGAATGGTTTTATGTGTTGTCCATGCACTGAATGTGGGAATATGAGGTCTTACTCTAACCGGAAAATCCTTCACTCCCACCTGCTTTACAAGGGTTTCATGCCACACTATAATGTTTGGACGAGGCACGAAGAAATAGGGGTTATGATGGAAGACGGCGAAGAAGAAGAGTACGATGACAACTATGTGCCCCCTGAATATGGTGATGCTGCAATGGGGGGAGCTGGTGAAGATCAAGAGGAACAGACGATGTGCCCAATGATGCTGCAACGGGTGAAGCTGCTGAAGATCAAGAGGAACCAGACGATGTGCCCGATGATGATGATCTCCGCCGGGTCATTGCCGATGCAAGGACGCAATGCGAAAGTCAAAAGGAGAAGCTGAAGTTCGATCGCATGTTAGAGGATCACAAAAAAGGGTTATACCCCAATTGCGAAGATGGCAACACAAAGCTCGGTACCGTACTGGAATTGCTGTAGTGGAAGGCAGAGAATGCTGTGGGTGACAAAGGATTTGAGAAGCTACTAAAAATATTGAAGAAGAAGCTTCCAAAGGATAACGAATTGCCCGACAGTACATACGCAGCAAAGAAGGTCGTATGCCCTCTAGGATTGGAGGTGGAGAAGATACATGCATGCCCTGATGACTGCATCCTCTACCGCGGTGCATACAAGGATCTGAACGCATGCCCGGTATGCGGTGCATTGCGGTATAAGATCAGACGAGATGACCCTGGTGATGTTGACGGCGAGCCCCCCAGGAAGAGGGTTCCTGCGAAGGTGATGTGGTATGCTCCTATAATACCATGGTTGAAACGTCTGTTCAGAAACGAAGAGCATGCCAAGTTGATGCGATGGCACGGTGAGAACCCAAAAAAAGATGGGAAGTTGAGAGCACCCGCTGACGGGTCGCAGTGGAGAAAAATCGAGAGAAAGTACTGGGATGAGTTTGCAAAGGACCCAAGGAATGTATGGTTTGCTTTAAGCGCGGATGGCATTAATCCTTTCAGGGAGCAGAGCAGCAATCACAGCACCTGGCCCGTGACTCTATGTATGTATAACCTTCCTCCTTGGATGTGCATGAAGCGGAAGTTCATTATGATGCCAGTTCTCATCCAAGGCCCTAAGAAAACCGGCAACGAAATTGATGTGTACCTAAGGCCATTAGTTGAAGAACTTTTATAGCTGTGGAATGGAAATGGTGTACGTACATGGGATGAGCACAGACAGGAGGAATTTAACCTTAAGGCATTGTTGTTCGTGACCATCAACGATTGGCCCGCTCTCAGTAACCTTTCAGGACAGACAAACAAAGGATACCACGCATGCACGCACTGTTTAGATGACACTAAAAGTATATACCTGGACAAATGCAGGAAAAATGTGTACCTGGGCCATCGTCGATTTCTTCCGACCAACCATCAATGTCGAAAGAAAGGCAAGCATTTCAAAGGCGAGGCAGATCATTGGAAGAAGCCTGCCATGCACACCGGTGATCACATGCTTGCTATGGTCAATGATTTACACTATGTAATCTTTGGAAAGGGTCCCCGTGGACTAGCTATTCCGAATGACGCTGAGGGACACGCACCCATGTGGAAGAAGAAATCTATATTTTGGGACCTACCCTACTGGAAAGACCTAGAGGTCCGCTCCACAATCGACGTGATGCACGTGATGAAGAACCTTTGCGTGAACCTGCTAGGCTTCTTGGGCATGTATGGGAAGACAAAAGATACACTTGAGGCACGGGAGGACCTGCAACATTTGCAAGAAAAAGATGGCATGCCTTCGAAGCAGTATAAAGGTCCTGGCAGCTACGCTCTTACGAAAGAAGAGAAAGAAATCTTCTTTGAATGCCTGCTTAGTATGAAGGTCACGACTAGCTTCTCGTCGAATATAAAGGGAATAATAAATATGCCAGAGAAAAAGTTTCAGAACCTAAAGTCTCATGACTGCCACGTGATTATGACACAACTGCTTCCGGTTGCATTGAGGGGGCTTCTACCGGAAAACGTCCGATTAGCCATTGTGAAGCTATGTGCATTCCTCAATGCAATCTCTCAGAAGGTGATCGATCCAGAAATCGTACCAAGGCTAAGGAGTGATTTGGCGCAATGTCTTGTCAGTTTCGAGCTGGTGTTCCCACCATCCTTCTTCAATATCATGACGCACGTCCTAGTTCATCTAGTCGACGAGATTGTCATCCTGGTGCCCGTATTTCTACACAATATGTTCCCCTTTGAGAGGTTCATGGGAGTCCTAAAGAAATATGTCCGTAACCGTGCTAGGCCAAAAGGAAGCATCTCCATGGGCCATCAAACAGAGGATGTTATCGGGTTTTGTGTTGACTTCATTCCTGGCCTTAAGAAGATAGGTCTCCCTAAATCGCGGTATGAGGGGAGACTGACTGTAAAAGGCACTCTTGGAAGAGACTCAATAATATGCAGGGACGGATATTCTTGGTCTCAAGCAAGCTACACAGTTCTACAGAACTCTACCTTGGTGACCCCGTATGTCGATGAACACAAGAACAGTCTGCGCTCCAAACACTCGGAGCAGTGCGACGACTGGATTACATGTGAACACATTAGGACTTTCAGCAGTTGGTTGGAAACACGTCTCAGAGGTGACAACACTGTTTGTGATGAGTTGTACTTGTTGTCCAGGGGACCATCTTTGACTGTATTGACTTACAAAGGATACGAGATAAATGGGAATACATTTTACATGATCGCCCAAGATCAAAAGAGCACCAACCAAAATAGCGGTGTCCGCTTTGATGCAGCAACCGAGAGCGGAAAGGACACATAGTATGGTTACATAGTGGACATATGGGAACTTGACTACGGACCTGATTTTAAGGTCCCTTTGTTTAAGTGCAAATGGGTCAATCTGTTAGGCGGCGGGGTACAGGTAGACCCACAGTACGGAATGACAACAGTGGATCTGAAAAATCTTGGGTAACACTGATGAACCGTTCGTCCTAGCCAATGATGTGGCACAGGTTATCTATGTGAACGACATGTCTACCAAACCGAGAAAAAGAAAAGATAAGGAAGCGAATACATCATACGATGAGCCAAAGCGCCACATAGTTCTTTCAGGAAAAAGGGACATCCTGGGAGTGGACGGCAAGACAGACATGTTTGAAGATTATGAAAAGTTTCATGAAATTCCTCCCTTCAATGTCAAGGCTGACCCAAGCATCCTGATAAACAATGAAGATTATCCATGGTTACGGTGCAATAAGAAAATGACACAAGCGAAGAAAAAGTGAAGACTTTCTCCCGCAATTATTATGATGATACCATGCCAACTTTGTAACACACGAACATGCTACCATTGTCCGTTTTGTACATGCACATGCTATGTGGGTGAAATTATGATACCATGCCAACTTTCAACTTTTTCAGAGTTCATCTGAAATGCTTTCATGTCTTATGGTTCGGCCCTCGTAATACCATGACCATTAGTCCCTGGCCCATGCCAACTTTCAACTTTCAACTTTCTAAAACTAATGGCACTAACAGAAAGTTTATAATTTTGCTCCTCGCCCCTGTCCCATGACCATTAGTCCCGGTTTGTGCCACAAACCGGGACTAAAGGGTTGGTCCTCGTTGCGGGCAGAGTTTAGTCCCACCTCGCCAACCGAAGGGGGCTCACACCGGTTTATAAGCCCTTCCCTCTCTACCTTGTTGAGCTCCTCTCAAAGTGAAAAGAGATGCCCTAATAGAGAAAAGTTTAACCTAAATTCATAGTGAATTTCTCTGAAATTCATAGAAATTTACTAGGAATTTAGGTTGAATTTTCTCTATAAGCGCATCTATTCTCATTTTTTTAGTAAGTTAATCACAAACTTGTGATTTAAACAATTTTCAAAGAATTCAAATTAAAAGCAAAAAGTTTATAATGGCACTAACAGAAAGTTTATAATTTTTCTAAAACTAAAAGCAAAAAGAATAAAAAAATAAAGCAAAAAACAAAAGAAAATAAATAATGCAGAAAACAAAACAAAAAAACTGGAAAAAATAGCAACAATAAGTATTTTGTTGTAAGTAGAAACAAAATAAAATAAATAAAGCAACGGAAAGTTTATAATTTTGCTAACCTAAAAGCAAAAAAGAATTAAAAAATAAAGTAAAAAACAAAAGAAAATAAATAATACAGAAAACAAAACAAAAAAATGAAAAAAAATAAAAATAGCAACAATAAGTATTTTGTTGTAAGTAGAAACAAAATAAAATAAATAAAGCAACAAAGAAAACAAAAAAACAAAAAAGTGTTTTCAAATTTGAAAACTAATGGCACTAACAGAAAGTTTATAATTTTTCTAAAACTAAAAGCAAAAAGAATTAAAAAATAAAGCAAAAAACAAAAGAAAATAAATAATGCAGAAAACAAAACAAAAAAACTGGAAAAAAATTAAATATAGCAACAATAAGTATTTTGTTGTAAGTAGAAACAAAAAAACAAAAAAAAGTGCCACCTTCTGGGCACCCACGGCCTGAATACGACTAGAAACCCTACCATGGGCCAGGATTCAGGCCCGCGGGAGGCCCAGTAGGCCCACAGGCACAGATTGCACGGTTAGGCCCGAAAGCCTGCTTTAGAGAGGAGCTCGACAGGGAAGGCGCACCGCACCTTATAAACAGGTGCGGCTCCCTCTCAACTAGCGAGGTGGGACTAAACATTTGGGTGCGGGGCAGCACAAGGCCTTTGGTCCCGGTTGGTGGCACCAACCGGGACTAAAGGGGGCATTGGTCACGGTTGTGGCACCAACCGTGCCCAATGCCCCCTTTAGTCCCGGTTGGTGCCACCAACCGGGACCAAAGGCCGCCGCTTCCCGCCCTTTGGGCTGCTGAAAATTGGCCTTTGGTCCCGGTTGGTGGCACCAACCGGGACTAAAGGTTGAAGGAAATATGCCCTAGAGGCAATAATAAAGTTATTATTTATTTCCTTATATCATGATAAAAGTTTATTATTCATGCTAGAATTGTATTAACCGGAAACATAATACATGTGTGAATACATAGACAAACAGAGTGTCACTAGTATGCATCTACTTGACTAGCTCATTAATCAAAGATGGTTATGTTTCCTAACCATGGACAAAGAGTTGTTATTTGATTAACGGGATCACATCATTAGTTGAATGATCTGATTGACATGACCCATTCCATTAGCTTAGCACCCGATCGTTTAGTATGTTGCTATTGTTTTCTTCATGACTTATACATGTTCCTATGACTATGAGATTATGCAACTCCCGTTTGCTAGAGGAACACTTTGTGTGCTACCAAACGTCACAACGTAACTGGGTGATTATAAAGGAGCTCTACAAGTGTCTCCAAAGGTACATGTTGGGTTGGCGTATTTCGAGATTAGGATTTGTCACTCCGATTGTCGGAGAGGTATCTCTGGGCCCTCTCGGTAATGCACATCACTTAAGCCTTGCAAGCATTGCAACTAATGAGTTAGTTGCGGGATGATGTATTACAGAACGAGTAAAGAGACTTGCCGGTAACGAGATTGAACTAGGTATAGGATACCGACGATCGAATCTCGGGCAAGTAACATACCGATGACAAAGGGAACAACGTATGTTGTTATGCGGTCTGACCGATAAAAGATCTTCGTAGAATATGTAGGAGCCAATATGAGCATCCAGGTTCCGCTATTGGTTATTGACCGGAGACGTGTCTCGGTCATGTCTACATTGTTCTCGAACCCGTAGGGTCCGCACGCTTAAGGTTACGATGACAGTTATATTATGAGCTTATGCATTTTGATGTACCGAAGGTTGTTCGGAGTCCCGGATGTGATCACGGACATGACGAGGAGTCTCGAAATGGTCGAGACATAAAGATTGATATATTGGAAGCCTATGTTTGGATATCGGAAGTGTTCCGGGTGAAATCGGGATTTTACCGGAGTACCGGGAGGTTACCGGAACCCCCCGGGAGGTATATGGGCCTTAGTGGGCCTTAGTGGAAGAGAGGAGAGGTGGCCAGAGATGGGCCGCGCGCCCCTCCCCCCTTGGTCCAAATAGGACAAGGAGAGGGGGCCGGCCCCCCTTCCTCCTCTCTCTCCTCTTCCCCCCCCCTTCGTGAATCCTATTCCAACTAGGAAAGGGGGGGAGTCCTACTCCCGGAGGGAGTAGGACTCCTCCTGGCGCGCCCTATGATGGCCGGCCGGCCCCCCTCCCTTGAGCCTTTATATACGGAGGCAGGGGCACCCCCTAGAGACACAAGTTGATCCACGTGATCATATTCTTAGCCGTGTGCGGTGCCCCCTTCCACCATAGTCCTCGATAATATTGTAGCGGTGCTTAGGCGAAGCCCTGCGACAGTAGTACATCAAGATCGTCACTACGCCGTCGTGCTGACGGAACTCTTCCCCGACACTTTGCTGGATCAGAGTCTGGGGATCGTCATCGAGCTGAACGTGTGCTAGAACTCGGAGGTGCCGTAGTTTCGGTGCTTGATCTGTCGGGCCGTGAAGACGTACGACTACATCAACCAAGTTAACGCTTCCATTGTCGATCTACAAGGGTAAGTAGATCACACTCTCCCCCTCTCGTTGCTATGCATCACCATGATCTTGCGTGTGCATAGGAATTTTTTTGAAATTACTACGAAACCCAAAAAAGGAGGCATTAGTCCCGGTTGGTTTCACGAACCGGGACCAATGCTCTTGCTATATATATACAGCACTTAGCAGTTTTCGACCAAATCACCCACTTCTCCCCCGATGCCCCCTGCTCCTCCTCGTCGCCGTCGCCGCCCGACGCCCCTGCTCCTCCTCGTCGCCATCGCCACCGACGCCGTCAGGCTGCTCGCCTTCGCTGTCGCTGCCGCCACCGACGCCATCGGGCTGATCACCTTCACCGTCGCCGCCGCCCCCTGTGAGCACAGCCCCTCCCGTCCCGCGCCCCCTGCGCCCCTGTTTGAGATCATAGCAATCGCGCCCGACGGCCAACCGATTGAACCCCTCGGGACAAAGAGCGCATTTGTTGCTCAGTGCGGGGTTTTGGTTAGGGACAAGATCCCGATCAGCATCCAGCAATGGTTTAAGCCGGCTACAGAAGACCCTGAGGTGTCTTATGTCAATGGTATACAGAAAAATGATCTTTGGACTGAGCTGAAGTTAAATTTCACCCTACCGCCAGAGGATAATCCAGAGAAGCCAGTTAAAGAGCAATTAATCAAGTCTTTTGCTCTTAAGAGGATGGCAGAACTATTCAGGAGGTGGAAGAAAGAGCTGAATAAGTTTGTCGAAAATAATGAGACACCAGAATTCAAGGGCAGATATGAGAAAATCAGAGATCACTGGCCCACATTTGTGGCCCACAAGACATCAGAAAAGAGTAAGAAGATGTCGGCGACAAACAAGCAAAATGCTGCGAAGAAGAAGCATCACCATCGCACGGGGTCAGGTGGCTACCTCGTAGCCCGGCCTAAGTGGGCCAAGACTGAGAATGATCTGGTTGATAAAGGGATCGAACCAGAGACAATTAACTGGCCAGACCGTTGCCGGACTTGGTTCTTCGGGGCTGGCGGAACCTTGGACCCTGTAACAGGGAAGTGCATTTGGACGAACGATCAAATGGACATACCAGTCAGGAAGCTTCAGCACTATATCGAAGCAGCGCAGCAAGGGACGTTCTTTCCAGACAGAGAGAATGACGAGCTCACAATGGCCCTCGGGAATCCTGAGCACCCTGGACGGACACGAGGCATGCCAAGCTCCATTTCGTGGAAGGTTGGGTTTCCGGACGCAGGCGGTTACAAATCCCATGAGAGGAGGTAAAAAGTGCAGCAGACCCAAATGCAGGCGCTGCAAGCAAGGGTACAGGCGATAGAGGAACGAGAAGTAAATCGCAGCAAACGTACTACCGAAGCTTTCCCCGAAGCTACCCCGCCATCTCAGTGGAGAAGCAGCGTGGCTTCCACCGAGCTGCTTCAGCCGGAGCATGCCTTGACGGCTCATGCCAGCTATCCCGTGGATGCTATCACGGAGTCTCAAAATTGCCACCTTATGACGCAATGGATGAATTTGAAGGTCAAGGCGGCTATTGGCTCTGTTTATCCTACTGAACCCGGCGCAACTTTTCACTGCCGGCCGATTCCAGAAGGATATGCTAGGGTGATGGTGGATGAAATAACGAAGGGATTTGAGGACCTCCAGCTTGACCACCCTACCGGTGAAGGGGAGACTAGGCTGGGGTCTGCTCTGAAGACTCCATGCCTATGGCGGAAGGAGCTCATCAACCTTCCGAACTGGACACCTCCGCCTCATCCTCCTCCTCCGGCAAGTCAAGGCACTCCGCCTCCTCCACCGCCTCCTCCTCTGGCGAGTCAGGGCACTCCGCCTCCTCCACCGCCTCCTCCTCCGGTGAGTGATGATTAGGGCACTCGACCGGCTCCTTCTCCAGCGCGTGGCGGCACTCTGCCTCCTTCTCCGCCTGCGCCGACGCGCCCGAGCAGCCAGCCTCCTCCTTCTCCGCCTCGTCAGCAAGGGCGGAAGAGACCTGCCGCCGCTCCGGCTGCTTCGGCGCGTCGTAGTCCTTCTCCTCCGCCTCGTAAGCAAGTAAAGAAGACAACCGCTCCGTCTGCTCGGCCGGCGTCTAGCAGTACAGCCAGAGGCGGGAGGACATACAGATTCGGTCCTTCTCTGAAGACTCCAGAGAAGTTACCATACGAGAGGACCCCGGAGGAGAACGCCAAGATCGCATGAACCGAAGTCAATAACTGGTTTCAAGGGTTGAAAGCAAAGAGACATCCACTTCCGGAGGAGAAGGTAGATCCGGTGAAAGCGAAGTGCACTCTGGCTGCCCTGACAAAACCACCCAAGTCTCTGCCGAAAGGAAACTATGAGCGCATTATTGGAAAGGAATTTGCCGAAGCGGAGCGGTCGGGAAGTACTGTTAGTGATCAAAGGCTGAAAGAACGACGAGCTGGGAAACAAATTGCCTAGCTCGGTGAACAAGCGAAGCAATCATGCCCCCCACTCAAGGTGCCTAGCCACAACATCGCTAATGATCCGAGGATGGTGCCCGGTTATAGCAATCTTGCAGATTACCTGCCCGACGATGTACATTATGAACCCATGGAGGTGCAGATACAAAGATACGAGTACGGGAAGCCTCTCGTCAAATATGAAAGATCTCTATCAACGATGATGCGAAGATTGCATGATTGGTACTTGAAAATCTGCAGAGACTCTGGGGGGAGGAGTACTTTGTATGTGAAAGTTAAAAAGGAGCATGACCTCGTTGGAATTGAACTGTTGCCTGTTCCATTTGAGGAGTTCTATCAGTTTTTCAATCAATTGGCCCTCGATAAAACAACGGTCGCCTGCTACTGTCTGTAAGTAGTACTACTTATGTCATTAAGTCTCTCTATATAGCTCAGCTCTTTCATTGCATGTATTTATAATCATCCTCACTATATTATGCAGATTGAAGATCACCGAATTGAAGAAAAGACAAGTCAGTGATATTGGGTTCATTAACACATATCTCATAGATGCAACTCAGGTTAAATTTCATGCCGCAGCTACCGAGGCCAACTTGCTACGATCGTTGGTAATAAATGAAAACAAAGATATAATACTCTTTCCTTACAACATCAAGTGAGTGTTACTGTCTTGTGCGTATTCGGTTTCCCTTATATATTAGTCAAGGTTATAGTAATGTAATTGATGAGTTATGCATGCGTGTGTAGTTTCCACTATATTCTCCTAGAGATTAAGCTTGAGCAGGGACTAGTAACCGTCTTAGACTCAAGACAAAAAGATCCCCAGGACTATGCAGACATGACTCAAATACTCGAGAAGTAAGTTAAATTGATCATTATCCACCATATCAGCAACTTTGTTCATTTCCTGATATATCAAGTAATTGTTTTCTTTGTCCGGCAGGGTTTGGAGAAAATTCACCAGAAAAGCTCCGGGACTACCGAAGGAGCTGCAATTTAGACACCCGAAAGTAAGTACTATAGTAGCATGTTCCGCGCATCTACTAGTCATTCAAGCGCTAGTTTCATCAATACCATTTGGCATTCTTGCTTATCACTTTGATTGGCCTCTGTTTCTTGTAAAGTGGTTGTGGCAGGAACAAGGGAATGATTTCTGTGGATACTACGTTTGCGAGTCCATCCGCCACATGACCTGTGAGCGGGGCTACACTGACGAACAATATGAAGTACGTAAATAACAACATTCACAATTTTATTTTATTACCATCATTTGTGTTGAGTTTCATTCATTCATATATATGTATTGACCCCCTTCTTTAAATTAGATGTTTCGGAAGCGGGATGAACTCCTAGCACCAGCTCACATGCGAGCAATTCAAGAGGAATTGGCGGCATTCTTTCTTGACCACGTGATCCCTGAAGACGGAGAATACTATGTGGACCCTGAGTCCATATGATTATGTTTCTAAGAGATAATTATTGTATATATGTAGCCGGTAGTGTCGGATAGATATACGAGAACTTGTTGTTCGACCAATCTCTCGGAGAAGGAGAGGTGGTCAATATCACTTCTCTCTGTATGCATATATGTTCATGACGATCTTCTGTTTCCTTCGTTTGCTTACTAGCTAGCTAGCGTGTCTAGTCCTCTCTATACGTATGTATAGTACGTAGCGTCGACCAAGCACGGACATAAGAGAGGACACTTCTCTCTATTAATTATAGCTAGCTAACACAATATATGAAACACCTAAATTAACCCCCCAAAACCCCCAACCCCCCCCCCCCTTTAAAAAAACAAAAACCCCAACCACAGAAATGATGACGCGTGGATGCCTATTGGTCCCGGTTGGTGCCACCAACCGGGACCAAAGGGTCTCCTGCCTGGGCTCCACGCACAGGCCACGTGGAGGCCCATCTGTCCCGGTTCTGGATTGAACTGGGACTAAAGGGACATGGCATTAGTACCGACCCTTTAGTCCCGGTTCCAGAACCGGGACAAAAGGCCCTTACGAACCGGGACAATAGGCCCTTTTTCTACCAATGATGTGATGCCTATATAATGATCGTTGCCTCGATATCGCCATGAGTATTTGAATTTCTATCAATTGCCCAACAGTAATTTGTTCACCCATCGCTTTGCTATTTTTCTAGAGAGAAGCCACTAGTGAAATCTACGGCCCCCGGGGTCTCTTTCTCATATGATTTGCCTTTGTGATCTAATTTATTTTCTTTTATTTTTAGAGCTATTAGTCCAAAAATCCAAAAATACTTTGCTGCACTTTATTTTACTTGTGATCTATTTATTCAATCTATTATAACTTTTTCCCGTCACGCACCAATTTCTGGCACCGTTACCCGAAAGGGATTGACAACCCCTTTAACACGTCGGGTTGCGAGGATTTGTTTTATGTGTGCAGGGGTTGTTTACGTTGTGTTGCTTGGTTCTCCTACTGGTTCGATAACCTTGGTTTCATATCTTAGGGAAATACCTACCGCCACTTTGCTGCATCATCCCTTCCTCTTTGGGGAAATACTGACATAGCTTCAAGCGACACCAAAAGGAATTTCTGGCGCTGTTGCCGGGGAGGATCTTCAACATATACCAGGTTCTACATCTCGTTTTCCTCTCCCCACTTCAAAAAATTTGCCGTTTTATCTGCCCCTCTTTTCCGATCGTCATTTTCTTGTCAGATCTATCCTTTGCTTGCAATCATGAGTGATTTCGGTATGGCACCAACAGATGATGGCCTAACTCCTAAGATTGGACGTACGTGCAATCTAGATGCTAAAACTTTTATCTTGGGGCAAGGGAACGTTATGGGAAAAGAATGTATCCAAGAATTTTTCAATTGTGTTGGGAAGCTAAGTCTTGATGATGCTCCTATACTTAAAACTACTAGGGCTTATGCTGATGCTATTTCAGCACTACTTCTGAAACTTGAAAGTAAATTTATTCGTACCCATCCTACTTTGCAAAGATTGTTTTTTGAGCTTCCTGTTATAAAGAATCCTAGGGCTAAAAAGTTAGCCACTCTCCTTCTTATGAATGAGTTTGACTACATAATACGGAAAGCTAGGGAAATTATTGATTTTTATGGTATGAATCATGAAAAACCAACGATAGATGAAATTCTTTACAATAGTGATTATGCTTTAAGACATTTGCTGGGGGATAATAAAATCTTTGATGAGAATCTCAGAAAGGAAGTCCCCGTTCTAGATATAATCCAACAAGTTTTCAATAATGTTATTCAACATTACTCTTGGATTGTTGCGGGAAATCAAAGAGGTTATGAGAACATCAACTTAGGAACGCTAAGGTTTATATGGATACTATGTTTTATTTTGTGTTTACAAAACCCCATGATGAAAGCACCTCTAAGAAAGTTAAGAAGAAGGATGACAAAATAGATCCTTGCTTTATGCCTAGCTAAGGGCGTAAAACTATAGTGCTTGTTGGGAGGCAACCCAATGAATAAAATTTATTTTTGCTTTTTTCTTCCTGTTTTTGAGTGTTAGCACAATTATGCTACTGTTATGATTGTGTTTTTATGTTATAATTAGTGTTTGTGCCAAGTAAAGCCTTTAGGACCTTCCTGGGTGGTTGTTTGATCTTGCTGGAAAAAACAGAAACTTTTGCGCTCACGAAAATAATTTTCGTTTTTTAACAGAGATAGATAAAATAACCATTCCGCTTGCAGTAGATCATATACAAATTACTCAGGTCTCCCTAATTTTTTTAGAATTTTTGGAGTTACAGAAATATTCTAAATAGTCAGATTGCTACATACTATTCTGTTTTGACAGATTTTGTTTTCTTTGTGTTGTGTGCATATTCTAATGGCTCTATTGTTTTTCTTTGATGAGTTTTTTCCATAGAAAAGTTGGAATATAGTAGATATAATACAAGAACAAAATATGAATTGGTTTTATATAGCACTTATAGTAGTGATTTATTATTCTTATACTAACGGGTCTGATGAAGGTTTTGTTGAGTTTTGTGTGATTGAATTTTTCAAGTTTTGGGTTATCTTATGATGGATGAAGGAATAAGGAGTAGAAGAGCCTAAGCTTGGGGATGCCCCGACATCCCAAGATATTATCCAAAAATGAGCAACCAAGTAAGCTTGGGAATGCCCCCGAGTGGCATCCCCTCCATCTTCTAACGACCATCGGTATTTTACTCGAAACTATATTTTTATTCGTCACATACTATGTGTTTTGCTTGGAGCGTCTTGTATGATATGAGTCTTTGCTTGTTTTATTTTGTGTTTTAAGTCTTGATCCCTTGCTGGACACACCTATTTGAGAGAGCCAAAATTAGGTCATGACTTGTTATAATTGCTCTCTATGCTTCACTTAAATTTTTTATGAGCTATGGACTTGCTCTAGTGCTTCACTTATATGTTTTTGAAGACGGTGTGCTTTAGTATTTTTGAAGAAATGCTCTCTTGATTCACTTAGATTTATTTGAGAGTTAGTAAAATTTTCAAGAAATTCAAATTACTTTGAGAGAAAGAAATATTATGCTCATGATCTTCACTTATATTCGTTTGAGCTTATGGAAAGCAACATATGAAAATTAGTCCCAAAGTGATAGGTATCCAAGAAGGATATAATAAAAACTTTCATGAAGATAATTGGACAATAAACTTGATTCTTAGTAATAGTTTTGAGATATGATGATGTGATATGTGAGTCATCTTGATGAGTAATTATGCTTCAGTAAGAATATTGGTGTTAAGGTTTGTGATTCCCTATGCAAGCACGAAAGTCAATAGTTATGCAATGGAATTATATCCTACTTATGGTGCATTATTCGGTGTTAGTTATGCTTAATGCTCACTTATGAGATTATTCGTTTCTTGGTTGGTAGCTTCCCAATCTATTGCTAGCCTTCATTTTTCACTAAGTATGATCACTACTTGTGCATCCAAAAACCTTTAAACCAGTTTTGCCACATGAGTCCACAATATCTACCTATATGCGGTATTCTTTTGCCGTTCTAAGCAAATTTGCATGTGCCATCTTTAATTTTCAAAAATAAACTTCTCTTTGTGTGTTTGTTTCGCTCACGGAGCGGTGAGGGGTGGCTAATATTTTCCATGCTAGATGTGTTATTCTCAAGATGAGTGTTTATTCACTTGTCATTGCACGAGAGTAAGGCAAAGGTATTAGGGATGACCAATCCCAAAATGAAAAAAATGAATTTACTTTATGTTGGAAAATAATAAATTCCTTGGAAAGTGTTGGTATGGAGGGAAACCGTGGATACGGCTAGCCATGGAAAGTGAAAGTATGGTGGAAAAAGGAATACACTTCATTTTCTATTTGGGAACCGCCTATGATATATCTAAGCATGGAAAGTATTGGGAACTCTAAGTCATTTTCGTTGGTGGGATGGATACACCTCCCAAAATGTTTTTATCTCTAAGTTTTTCGCTTTGAGCTCTGGCACCTCTACAAATCCCTACTTCCCTCTGCGAAGGGCCTATCTTTTAATTTATTAAATTTTTATTTTTGAATTTGAGTCTCCATCTTCTCTTATAAAAACACCAACTAGGAGGCAATATAATCGTACTTGAGTATTGGACATAGCTAATATGCAAGTGTGTTTCATGAATGGGTCAATGGTTGAGCATGATGGGCTAGGGATAGCTTATTTTAGCGTTGATATTTTGAAAGAGATGGTTGCTTGTTGATATGCTTAAGTATTTAAATTATCATGTCAAAACTAGACTATTGCTTTGAATAATATAGAAGTCCAAATGTCCATGCTATAAACAAAGAAATATGATATGACATGTTAGGCAACATTCCACATCAAAAATTTTGTTTTTATCACTTCCCTACTCGAGGACGAGTAGGAGTTAAGCTTGGGGATGCTGATACGTCTCCAACATATCTATAATTTTTGATTGTTCCATGCTATTATATTATCAATCTTGGATGCTTTATAATCATTTCATATCATTTTTTGGTACTAACCTATTGACATAGTGCCAAGTGCTAGTTGTTGTTTTTCCATGTTTTTTTACATCACAGAAAATCAATATCAAACGGAGTCCAAATGCCGCGAAACTTTACGAAGAATTTTTATGGGCCAGAAGGAACACAACGGGCCCTGGCTATGCCTGGGGGGTGTCCTGAGGGAGGCACAACCCACCAGGCCGCGCCAGGAGGCCCAGGCGCCCTGGTGGGTTGTGCCCTCCTCGGGTGCCCCCAGACCGCCTAGTTGCTCTATAAATACCCCAATATTCCCAAAACCCTAGGGGAGTCGACGAAATATTGATCCAGCCGCCGCAGAGTCCAGAACCACCAGATCCAATCTAGACACCATCTCGGATGGGGTTCACCACCTCCATTGGTGTCTCTCCGATGATGTGTGAGTAGTTCTTTGTAGACCTTTGGGTCCATACTTAGTAGCTAGATGGCTTCATCTCCCTCTCTCTTGAATCTCAATACAATGGTCTCTTGGAGATCCATACGATGTAACTCTTTTTGCGGTGTGTTTGTTGGGATCGATGAACTTTGAGTTTATGCTCAGATCTATCTTTTTATATCCATGAACGTATTTGAGTTTCTTTGATCTCTTTTATGCATGATCTCTTATAGCCTCGTATTTCTTCTCTGATATTTGGGTTTTGTTTGGCCAACTTGATCTATTTATCTTCAATGGGAAGAGGTGCTTTGTAGTGGGTTCGATCTTACGGTGCTTGGTCCCAGTGACAGAAAGGGAACCGACACGTATGTATCGTCGCTCCTAAGGACAAAATGATGGGGTCTATATCTACATAGGTAGATCTTGTCTACATCATGTCATCATTCTTATTGCATCACTCCACTTCTCCATGAATTTAATACACTAGATGCATGCTGGATAGCGGTCGATGTGTGGAGTAATAGTAGTAGATGCAGGCAGGAGTCGGTCTACTAATCTTGGATGTGATGCCTATATAATGATCGTTGCCTCGATATCACCATGAGTATTTGAAGTTCTATCAATTGCCCAACAGTAATTTGTTCACCCATCGCTTTTCTATTTTTCTAGAGGGAAGCCACTAGTGAAATCTACGGCCCCGGGGTCTCTTTCTCATATTATTTGCCTTTGCGATCTAATTTTATTTGCTTTTATTTTTAGATCTATTAATCCAAAAATCCAAAAATACTTTGCTGCACTTTATTTTATTTGCTATGTATTTATTCAATCTATTACAACTTTTTCCCATCATGCACCAATTTCTGGCACTGTTACCCGAAATGGATTGACAACCCCTTTAACATGTCGGGTTGCGAGGATTTGTTATCTGTGTACAAGTGTTGTTTATGTTGTATTGTTTGGTTCTCCTACTGGTTCGATAACCTTGGTTTCATATCTAAGGGAAATACCTACCGCCGATGTGCTGCACCATCCCTTCCTCTTTGGGGTAATACCGATGTAGCTTCAAGCGACATCAATGCGGGGCGTCGGCGTGGCAAAGCCTAAATTCGCTGGGCAGACCTAGTTTCCGATGTGGCGTTCGCCGAATTGTAGATGGGAAACTGACCGAACCATCACCCAACCATCATTAATGCGGCCAGCATTTGACAGTCCTGTGTACAGAGGATGGAACAAATCAGAGTAATATTCCTTGGAAAAAATAATCCAATGCAAGCAAAAAATTAGTAGGAATAATAGCACCTGGTTTATTTGTTGTAGCAATCCAAAGAGACACACGTGGGTGTTCATGGATTTCCATCTAGTAATAGTACTAGTGCCAGCGCTAGCTTGATGTTGTGTGCGCGTGCTCGACAGGGACGCGGCGAAGCGAAGACCCCAGTCCAGCTAATGTGATGAAGCTGGTCAGCTGGTGACGCCGAAGTCTCCGGAGTAGGTTGATTAAGAGATGGCGAAGCTCCCGGTCTAGCCGAGGTGACGGAGCAGGTCGGTAGGGTGATGTTGAACCTGTCGTGCCAGCCGAGGTGTTGAAGCAGTTCGGCATGGCAGACATCGGTTTGAAGAAGCTATGGCTCGGCCATGCTGAAGCTGGTCATAACTTGTGACGCGGTCAATGGCGGATTGATGAAGTGACCAAGCGGCAAAGTTGGCGCGCCTAACCCGTGCAATCCATGGGGCGATGGTTTTGGTGATGATTTAGCCTTCGTGATGCCAAACTCTTGTTCGGCTTGCCGAGCTGATGATCCGATATGGTTAGGCTCAGCTCGATGAAACGACGATTTGCCTAGCGCATGTCAGCAGACGTGGAGAAAGGGTTGGTTTGACACCTGCATGACGGTGAAGATTACCTCCGAAAAGGAGCAAAATTTGTGAGCATGTGTTCGGAAACAAAACACAATACCCTAGAAAGAGATTCTTCCGAAAAGGTTGTCCAACATCCCGTTCATGAAAAAAGATGAACATTCGCACAGAAAACAGATCCAAAAAGTGATGCATTAATCGGAAGGTTCCCGGAGTTTGAACGGTTGGATCAAGCTGAAATTTGAGAGGTGGTAGATAAGGAAATTCTGCAGAAGATGAACGGTTGGATCTTCCAAATAACCTCCGAGCTAGGCTCTGGAGACCACGCCCTAAAATCGTCCAAATTCCCGTCCAGACTCGACAGGCCTATGATATATCATAGATCACCGGAGATTCCTCAATCGGAAGGCGATGAAATTTTACAGGGTTGTTGTATACTCAATTCTGCACAATTCCACCAAAGGGTTCGTCAAATCGACTCCTGAGCAGACAATGGGAGCGAAAACAATTCTGTTGTATAGAAAAACTATGCGATCGCACGAGGACAATGTTAACGATGCGCCCCCAGGCTCCATGGACGACTTTTCCATGGTCTCGGTTGAGATTTGAGCTGATGATGATGAAAGTATCCGTCTGATCTTGATGATCTGACGTGGAGCGCAGTCTTTGGTCCAGCCGAGGTGACCAGTCGAGCCGGCGACAAAGATGCCGACATCGACCATAAAGCTCAGCTCCGATGCGTAGATCACGTCGGAGACGATCCGAATTCCCATTGCACTGTGGCGACTGCCAGCAGGCTCTCAATGAAAGCACCAATGTCGGTTCTATATCCAGCATATCTCGTAGTACGGGTCCTAAGCTAGGCGTCTTGGAGCGATGGTAACATGGACACGGGATTTTACCCAGGTTCGGGCCCTCTTGATGGAGGTAAAACCCTACGTCCTGCTTTGGTTGTATTCATATGGGGGTGTAGTACAGAGTACATGTATCTACCATGAGATTGTTCTAATGAATATTAGATTATCGATTGACTAGCCTGGCCTCGGTTTATATAACACACATGAGGCCTAGGGTTTATAGGAGTCCTTGTCTTGGGCGCCAAGTCTTGTGGAATCCTCCTTGTATGCGGCACGGGCTGCCCGAAGTGGCCCATAAATGAACCACCATGGGGATCCTTGGCCCGATCCAGCTGGTTGGGAGACGACGTGGTGAGTACGTAACCCGTAGTCCAGGACACCGTCAAACATCATGCGGGAGACATAACTTCTCACAAGGTATTGCAGTCTGGGTTTTATTGGCCTACTCTTTTCAAGGTTGCTCGTAAGTTCATCTGATCTTGTGATGAATGTCAAAGAATAGGTAATATCGATAAGCGTCAGGAAATGCCTATGAATTATTCACTTGCTGTTGAACCATTTGATGTTTGGGTTTTGATTACATGGGACCTTTTCCTTCCTCTATTGGGTATAGACATATTTTGGTTGTTGTTGATTATGTTACTAAGTGGGTAGAAGCTATTCCAACTAGTAGTGCTGATCACAACACCTCTATTAAAATGTTGAAGGAACTTATTTTCCCAAGGTTTGGAGTCCCTAGATATATAATGACTGATGGTGGTTCACACTTTATTCATGGTGCTTTCCGTAAAATGCTTGCCAAGTATGATGTTAACCATAGAATTGCATCACCCTATCATCCTCAGTCTAGTGGTCAAGTTGAACTTAGCAATAGGGAAATAAAATTAATTTTGCAAAAGACTGTCAATAGGTCCCGGAAGAATTGGTCTAAGAAATTAGATGATGCACTTTGGGCTTATATAACAGCATATAAAAATTCTATGGGTGTGTCTCCTTATAAAATGCTTTATGGGAAAGCTTGTCATTTGACTCTTGAGTTAGAACATAAAGCATATTGGGCAATCAAAGAACTCAACTATGACTTCAAAATTGCCGGTGAAAGGAGGTTATTTGATATTAGCTCATTATATGAATGGAGAACCCAAGCTTATGAAAATGCCAAGTTATTTAGAGAAAAAGTTAAAAGATGGCATGATAAAAGAATCCAAAAGCGTGAGTTCAAAGTTGGAGAATATGTTCTTTTGTACAACTCTCGTTTCAGATTCTTTGCTGGAAAACTCCTCTCCAAATGGGAAGGACCCTATGTTATGGAGGAGGTTTATTGATTTGGAGCTATCAAAAAAATAATGCTGAAGGTAGAAACCCGAAGGTTGTTAACGGGCAACGAATAAAACATTATATCTTAGGTACGCCCATTAATGTTGAAAGCAATATTATCCAAACTATGACACAGGAAGAACACATAAAAGAGACCGTCCGGAACACTCCAGTATTGTGAAAAAGAGGAGGTACATGATACGGTAAGTAAACGGACTTTGAAAAATCTGCAAAAATATTTTCTGTCCATTTTGGAATATAACAAAAATTAGGAAAACAAGAAACTACCAGGAAGGTCACCCTGGTGGACAAAAGACACCAGGACGCGCCTGGCAAGCTAGGCGCTCCGGGGTGGGTTGTGCCCACCTCGGGTACCTTCTGGACTTCGTTTTTCTCCCGTTTGCTTGTTTCCCGAGATAAAAAATCTTTATATACCCCTCAAACCTATTGACAACCGTATCGCGGAGAAATCTTTTGTTTTCTTTTCCTTGGTGTTTTCTGACAGATCCCATCTATGATGGCCGCTTCAAGCTCCTCCAAGGATAAGTTCTTCAAGAACGTCATCAACCCATATCTGCGGGAAGTGATGCAACACCCTCAAGTCATCCAGATGCATGAGGGGGTGCTTCATATCCGCGATGTGCAAGGTCCCAAGGGAACGTGAACCGTGGAGGCTAGGCTTGAAGCGATGGAGCAGGATGTATTCCGGTGCAAGGGGATGGTGGAGTGTGGACTCAATGCCAATCACCTCATGATCACGGACTTTACCCGTGATCTCAAGGTGGATGGCAAGTCTATGAAGGAAGGTGGATGTTAAGTCCATGAAGGACATCCTCTTCACCCTCAAGAAGCAAATCAACTTCCTCCAAAGCCATATCTACGATCTCCAAAACCAAGTCTTTGAATATGAGGCGAGGTTTAAAGGTATGAGTTTGGCTGCCAGTTGCAGGACCCGTGAGACTCATTCCTCCTCTTATGATGGTGGACCTCTGCCCTGGAAACCCGAGGACAAGATCGCCTCTACTTCGTCACCACCACCTTCTTCTTCATCACCTAAAGAAAAATGAGTATCGGGTATGGGAACTCCCCTTAGCTTCCGCCAAGCTTGGAGGAGGTGCCCCAGTATCGTATCACCTCCACTATCTTTTTCCTTTACTTATCTTAGTTCGATCCTTAGTTATCTTTTGCTTTAGATTAATAAAAGTTTTAGTTCGATCCTTTCTTTCCGAGAGTTTGCTTAGTGATCTATCCTTGTAATCGTGTGCGAGATATATAATAAAGTTTAGTTTGAGTTTTTGCTTTCTTTACTTTCATGTTCCAATAAAAAGAAAGGAAATAAATGAAAAAGTTCATATACTAATCTTATGGTAGGTAATGACACCACATAAGGAAAAGTATAAGTAGAAAAATTTATTAGAGATTGACAAACATAGCATTGGTCGATGATGCAACTCATGAAAGAATTAATAAGCGAAGAGAAGATTCACATATAAATACACTATCCTGGAAATCTTTTGTGATTGTGATCCCCCATTGAAATATTATATGCAAAAATTGTTGACGTTGGACAAGGAAGACAACGTAATGATTTATGTTTGTTCATATTCACATAGAATTTATATTGTCATAGATCCTTCAACATGTGGTGCTTGCCGCCCATCTTTGCTAGCCAAAAATTCCGCACCAAGTAGAAATACTACTTGTGCATCCAAAAACCCTTAAACCCAAATCTTACTTTCAAGAGTCCACCATACCTACCTAGGGATTGAGCAAGATCCCTCAAGTAAGTTGTCATCGTTGCAATAACGCAATAAAAATTGCTTCTAGAAGTGTTAGATCATTTAGTGTAAGAGAAAATTGAGTGTTGTACGAACTTGTGATTGCAAATAATAAAAGTGAAAGACTGCATAATAAAGGTAGCTATCATAAGGGGCTATATAACGTGACATTATTTTGCACTAAGGGGTTGAGCATACAAACAAAAAAGCGCATGGCAACCTCTACTTGCCTCTGTGAAGGGGCTATCTTTTACTTTTATGCAATAGTCAAAGTTTTTCTCACTTTTCCTTTTTATTTTTCTCCTTTGGCAAGCATCATGTGGTGGGGAAAGATCTAGGCACATATGTCCAGTTGAATATGGATAGCATGAGTTATTATCGTTGACATCACCCTTGAGGTGAATACGTTGGGAGGTGAAATTATAAGCCCCTATATTTCTATGTGTCCGGTTGAAACGTTTGCTCATGTGTATGCGGTGAGTGTCAGCAATCATAGAAGACTATATGATGGTTGAGAATGTGGACTTGCCTAAAGGCTCTGATACATGACCCTTCCTGAAAAGATGATGAATTGTAGTTGCAAAGTTGACTGAGAACATAGTTTGTTGGTTTCCAATAGAGTTTATGCTTTATACTTCGATAGTGTGATGAATTGTTACTTATTCATGAATTGTTACTTATTCATGAGAAGTTCTATGATAAAAAGTCAATGATAAAAGTTTTATGTTAAAGTTTGTTGTTGTTATAATAATTCACATGATGCTTCTATGTCCGTATTTTGTTTTTATCGACACATCTCTCTCTCTAAGCATGTGGACATGTTTTTCGATTTTGGTTTTCGCTTGAGGACAAGCGAGGTCTAAGCTTGGGGGAGTTGATATGTCCATTTTGCATCATGTTTACCTACTGTTATTTATAATGTTTTATGCATAATAATGATTTTTAGAGTAATTCTAATGCCTTTTGTCTCATAATATGCAACATACACACAAAGATGGAGAATTCCAGTAGCTGGAAATCTGGACCTGAAAAGGCTACGTCGGGCTACCTATTGTGCACAACTCCAAATGAGCTGAAACTTCACGAGGATTTTTTATGGAATAAATAAGAAACACTGCAGCAAATAACCACCGGAGGGGTGATATGTCTCCAACGTATGTACTTTTCTCACGCTTTTCCTCTTATTTTGGACTCTAATTTGCATGATTTGAATGAAACTAACCCCGGACTGACGCTGTTTTCAGCAGAACTACCATGGTGTTGTTTTTGTGCAGAAATAAAAGTTCTCGGAATGGAACAAAATTTTATGAGGATTTTTTATATCAATAATAAGAATTTTTGAAGCCAAGACCCACCAGAGAGGGGCCCCTGGGTGGGCACAACCCACCAGGGCGCGCCCCCTCTCCCGGTGCGCCCTGGTGGGTTGTACCCACCTGGTGGCCCCGCAAACGACCCCCCTGATACAATAAAATCACATATTTCCAGAAAAAACCAGCGAGAAAGAATTATCACGATCCACGAGACGGAGCGGCTGCCAAGCCCTGTTCTTCCACGGGAGGGCAGATCTGGAGTCCGGTTGGGGCTACGGAGAGGGAGGGTCTTCGTTCTTCGTCATCACCAACCCTTCTCCATTGCCAATTCCATGATTCTCCCCACCGGGAGTGAGTAATTCCTTTGTAGGCTCGCTGGTCGGTGAGGAATTGGATGATATTCATCATGTAATCGAGATAGTTTTGTTAGGGCTTGATCCCTAGTATCCACTATGTTCTTAGATTGATGTTGCTATGACTTTGCTATGCTTAATGCTTGTCACTTTGGGCCCGGGTGCCATGATTTCAGATCTGAACCGTTTATGAATTCATCATTATATCCATGTTCTAGATCCGATCTTGCAAGTTATAGTCACCTACTACGGTTATGATCCGACAACCCCGGAGTGACAACAACCGGGCGCATTCTCGGTGATGACCGTTGTTTGAGGAGTTCATGTATTCACTATGTGTTATTGCTTTGTTCCGGTTCTCTATTAAAAGAAGGCCTTAATATCCCTTAGTTTCCAATATGGACCCCGCTTCCACGGGAGGGTAGGACAAAAGATGTCATGCAAGTTCTTTTAATAAATCATGTATGGCTATTTACGGAATACATGCCTACATTATATCGATGAACTGGATCTAGTGTCGTATCGCCCTAGGTTATAACTGTCTCATTATGAATATCATCCAACAAGTCACCGATCCAATACCTACGAATTTATCCTTATTGATCTTGCTGTGTTACTATTGCTATCATCACTGTTACACTTGCTACGAATTACTGCTATCACTATTACTATTACTGTTGCTGCTGTCACTATTATCAAAACTATCAAACTACTTTGCTACTAATC
Organism: Triticum aestivum; assembly: GCF_018294505.1. Taxonomy (NCBI): domain Eukaryota; kingdom Viridiplantae; phylum Streptophyta; class Magnoliopsida; order Poales; family Poaceae; genus Triticum; species Triticum aestivum. Next base: position 634,712,767 of record NC_057800.1, on the reverse strand, counting down.
ATTTGCTGCAGATAATTATTCTCCAGGTGTGGTTGAATTAAAAACTCATCTGCTAATACCTTCAAATATTCTTTGGCTCCTCTTGTGTCAAATCTACAAATTTGGGTTGAATAATACTCTACCCTCGAAAAGTGTTGCGATCCCCTATGCTTGTGGGTCATCAAGGGGGGCACCTGGTGAGCACAAGACACCAGGGCGCGCCTGAACCCCCAGGCGTTCCCTGGTGGGTTCTGCTCAGCCCACCCCACCTCTGGTTCTCATCTTCTGGTATATAATTCATTTTGACCTAGAAAAAATAAGGGAAGGACTTTCGGGACGGAGCGCCGCCGTCTTGAGGTGAAACTTGGGCAGGAGCACTTTTGCCCTCCGGTGGAGCGATAACGCCGGGGGAACTTCCCTCCCATAGGGGGAAATCATCGTGATCATCATCACCAACAACTCTCATCTCGGGGAGGCAAATCTCCATCAACATATTCAACATCACCATCTCCTCTCAAACCCTAGTTCATCTGTTGTGTTCAATCTGTGTACCGGAACTATAGATTGGTGCTTCTGGGTGACTAGTAGTGTTGATTACATCTTGTAGTTAATTACTATATGTTTATTTGGTGGAATATTATATGTTCAGATCCAATATGCTATTTAATACCCTTCTGATCTTGAGCATGATTATCATTTGTGAGTAGTTACTTTTGTTCTTGAGGTCACGGGAGAAATCTTGTTGCAAGTAATCATGTGAACTTGATAAGTGTTCGATATTTTGATAGTATGTATGTTGTGATTCCCTTAGTGGTGTCATGTGAACATCGACTACATGACACTTGACCATATTTGGGCCTAACGGAATGCATTATGGAGTAGTAATTAGATGATGGGTTGCGAGAGTGACAGAAGCTTAAACCCTAGTTTATGCGCTATTCTGTAAGGGACCGATTGGATCCAAAAGTTTAATGCTATGGTTAGAATTTATTCTTAATACTTTTCTCGTAGTTGTGGATTCTTGCGAGGGGGTTAATCATAAGTAGGAGGTTCGTTCATGTAAGAACAAAACCTAAGCACCGGTCCATCCACATATCAAATTATCAAAGTAGCGAACACGAATCGAATCAACATGATGAAAGTGACTAGATGAAATTCCCGTGTACCCTCAAGAACACTTTGCTTACTATAAGAAACCGTTTTGGCCTGCCCTTTGCCTCAAAAGGATTGGGCTACCTTGCTGCACTTTTGTTACTATTACCGTTACTTGCTCGTTACAAATTATCTTGCTATAAAACTACTCTGTTACTTACAATTTCAGCACTTGCAGACATTACCTTGCTGAAAACCACTTGTCATTTCCTTCTGCTCCTCGTTGGGTTCGACACTCTTACTTATTGAAAAGGCTGGAATTGATCCCATATACTTGTGGGTAATCAGGAACACACACTGCTTCTTTTAGCTTGAGAACATGCCATAGGAAGCCCTTGAATGTGTCCTTTCGGCCACAGAAGCATCTCTGTGCCAAAACATTAATTTTCTCTAAAACTGCACACAAAATCCTACACCATGTCACAAACCCTAGAAATATGATCTGTAAATACTTGCATTAAGCTGTAAGTACATGATCTGGAAATACTAGAAATGCAGAACTACCACACAGCTATGCCACAACCCTAAGAAATATGTCTTTGCTATCCTTCTCCAAACCCCGGAAGAATGCATATGTACTATCCCCAATTTCACTCATGTGTATTGGTGAGCTACCATAAGCACGAAAATAAACTATGGCAATAACAACAAATAACAGCAAAGAAGTAATTGAAATCAGTGCAACACACTACATCTGATGGCATGAAAATCCTAATACTTTTGTACCCTCAACTTCATATTCTTTCCACGCCACTGCCATCTGCATAGCCTTCATTATGCTTTTCTTCAATGTTTCATGTGAAAAGTATGAGGGCACCGACATGCACTACAGATAAAATTCTCAATAAATAAGTCTTATTTCTATTTGTATCCAACAAGTAAAACTCTGTGATACCATCATTAACTATTTTCTATCTAGTAACAAGGAAAAAGCACATAAAACCAAATCAGAGCCACCAAATTGGAAGCCTATCAAAAATTAATTAAGACTCCAAATCACCACCATTATTCCACAAACGAACCGATCAAAGTTTTGACATACCAATCATAAAGTGTTTCATTTCTCCCTCATACAAAAATTAAAATAGCTCAACAAATGAAGTCAAAACCTGAACAATGGAAATTTGTTAAGAAATAAGTGATAAGAACTTATCTTATTAGTGGCATGATTTAATAATCAAACGATCACTTTCATATGCATTAGTTATCAATATTTTAGAGCATGTTCTTCCTATACATAACAGTAGACTTGGTACAATATTTAGTGACCTTTTAAAATCTTTACGTATCAATCCTGAAATGCAATAGTATACCTGATAACATGAACTTGTATTCGGAAGTGATATACATATGGAGGGAGTACTATCTAATAAATTCGAAGTAATATACAAATTCAGCCTCTGTGCTAAGATTTTTTTTTCTGCACATCGGTCTGGTTCATTTTTAGTTACACTCATGGTTAGGCCACCAGCAACTGACACCACATGCACCTGCAGAATTAAACAAGTTGGTAGTCATTTCCTGTGAACATCAAGGAATCTTCAGGTGGTAGTGCCTAAACTGCCCGTATTTCTTGCCTAACAGCCCAAATACACAAACAATCACTCGTATCCTAGACATAACGGCACCAATAGGATTCTAATCGAACAAGTAGTAAGTGAAGCAAACATCACACAGTATCATGCTAGTATGAAGTACGAACCTGTTACTGGTGGACGATAGCATCGGAAGTTCCTGCAATCTTCATATAGGTAGCACAAAATTACTTCCTGAAAAAAAGATAGAACAAAATAATGTCATATAGGATTACACGCCTGCAGTGAGCCTCTCACATGGTCATCTCATCGAAGCGGTGCTTGATGGCCTTCCATCCCTTCTCGACTCGAATTTGTTGGAGAACCATGACTGACTTGAAGTCTATTGCTTCCTGGGCAGTGCATATTTTGTTTTCTTCCACTTTTAAAGTTTTTGTAAACACTTTGAGTCAGATTGCAACATATACAACAACATTTATCAACATATACATTAGCATATATCAACGCATACAATAGGATGCTTGTTTTTGTATGTCATCATTAATTATTTTAGAGTTTACCTTGCAATTGAATCTGGCTATTGTATCCATTGCATCTACGTCATCACTTCTTGAGCCCACGGGGATGGGAACTTGGATTCCTATTCCGAGCCCCATCACAATCTAGTATCAAAGGGTTGTATCGATCGGTCATGTACAAATGCCGCTGCGGCTGCTGCTCCAAGTTGAACTGCTACGACAGACCACGTATGCATACGTGTATCTGTTATTAGAAATTTACTATCCTAAATTCGTGTGTGCAACTCGCTTATAAGATTCTATCTATAAATAAATTTCTTCACTGTCTCATGTAACATACTTGGAGGACAATGACCATACATGTGTAATCCATTGATGAACTATTTTCAGATCAGAAAACAGCCGTGCCACACGTGCTCACCTGGTAGCACATGACGGGGATCTTCATGGCAGGCGTGGCACGGGGCTCCTGCCTACCACAACCCTCGGCTGCGGTCACCGATGCGGCAGTGGCCTTTGAGTTCCTTGCACGGACCTCGACCCCTTGCCACGCACCCGCCCCATTCCTAGTGGAGGTATTGCCCCACGCAGCGTTGAGGAGGAGGAAGGGGTGTCTCCGGTGGAGACAGTGCGGTACGCCGAGGAGGTGGAGGAGGACGGCGCGGCGATCGTGGAGGGTTGGAGCAGCGCCGCGGCCGCTGTTGTCGTCGTCGTGTGACCCGTGTCCGAGGCGGGCTCGACGAAAGGAGAATCATGCAGGCCCGCATCTCTGGACCGCGCGCCTCCATGGGCGGAGGGTGTGGTGGTGGGGGGTGGGGCTCCGAGGAGGTGGAGGAGGATGGGGCAGCAACCGTGGAGTGGTGGAGCAGCGTCGCGGCCACCATATGCATCGCTATGGCTAAGGAGAGACGACATCGGAGGAGAAACCCTAGGAATATGGGGAGAGGACTATGGTGCGAGGACGGGATGAGGGCGGGCGTACAAGGCATAGCGTCGCTTTCGTGGACGTAGGCGCTAATGGGTCGGCCCAAGTATGCTGCTGTGATGTGATGTGAAGGTGGGCAAAAATAGAAGTGGCAGGATATGGTGGGATGTGAGGCAAGACTACCAACTAAGACATTAGGAGTAAAGAAATTCTCAATAAATAAGTCATGTTTCTATTTATATCCAACAAGTAAAACTATGTGATACCATCATTAAGTATTTTCTATCAGGTAACAAGGAAAAAGCACAAATCCAAATCAGAGCCCCCAAAATGGAAGCCTATCATAAATTAGTTAAGACTCCAAATCACCGCCATTATTCCACAACGCGATCAAAGTTTTGACCTACCAATCATAAAGTGTTTCATTTCTCTCTCATACAAAAATTAAAATAGCTTAACAAATGAAGTCAAAACCTGAACAATGGAAATTTGTTAAGAAATAAATGACAAGAACTTATCTTATTAGTGGCATGATTTAATAATCAAACGATCACTTTCATATGCATTAATTATCAATATTTTAGAGCATGTTATTCCTATACATAACAATAGACTTGGTACAATATTTAGTGACCATTTAAATTCTTCAAGTATAAATCCTGAAATTGAATAGTATACCTAATAACAAGAACTTGTATTCGGAAGTGATATACATATGGAGGGAGTACCACCTAATAAATTTGAAGTAGTATACAAATTCAGCCTCTCTGCTAAGATTTTTTTCTGCACATCGGTCCGGTTCATTTTTAGTTACATTCATGGTTAGGCCACCATCAACCGACACCACATGCACCTGCGGAATTAAACAAGTTGGTAGTCATTTCCGGTGAACATCAAGGAATCTTCAGGTCGTAGTGCCTAAACTGCCCGTATTTCTTGCCTGACAGCTCAAATGCAAAAAAATCACTCGTATCCCAGACACAATAGCACGAATAGGATTATAATCGAACAAGTGAAGCAAACATCACACACCATCAAGCTGGTATGAAATACGAACCTGTTACTGGTGGACGATTGCATCGAAAGTTCCTGCAATCTTCATATAGGTAGCACAAAATTACTTCCTGAAAAAAAAGATAGCACAAAATTACATCATACAAGATTACACGCCTGTAGCGAGCCTCTCACACGGTGATCTCATCGAAGAGGTGCTTGATGGCCTTCCAGCCCTTCCCGATTCGAATGTGTTGGAGAACCATGACTAACTTGGAGTCTATTGCTTCCTCTGCAGTGCATATTTTGTTTCTTTCCACTTTTCAAGTTTTTGTAAACTCTTTGAGTCAGGTTGCAACATATACAACAACATTTATCAACATATACATTAGCACATATCAACATATACAATAGGGTGCTTGTTTTTGTATGTCATCATTAATTATTTTAGAGTTTACCTTGCAATTGAATCTGGATGTTGTATCCATTGCATCTACGTCAGGACTTCTTGAGCCCACGGGGATGGGAACTTGGCTATTTATTCCAAGCCCCATCACAATATAGTATCAAAGGGTTGTATCAATCGGTCATGTACAAATGCCGCTGCGGCTGCTGCTCCAAGTTGAACTGCTATGATAGACCACGTATGCATATGTGTATCTGTTATTAGAAATTTAGTATCCTAAATTCACGTGTGCAACTCGCTTATAAGATTCTATCTGTAAATAAATTTCTTCACTGCCTCATGTAACGTACTTGGAGAACAATGACCATACATCTGTAATCCATTGACGAACTATTTTCGGAGTAGAAAATAGCCAGGCCAGACGTGCTCACCTGGTAGCACGTGACGGGGATCTTCATGGCGGGCGCGGCACGGGGCTCCTGCCTACCACAACCTTTGGCCGCGGTTACCGATGAGGCGGAGGCCTCTGAGTTCATTGTCCGGACGTCAGCCCCTTGCGACGCACCTGCCTCGTTCCTGGTGGAGGTATTGCCCCGCGCAGTGCTGAGGAGAAGGAAGGGGTGACATCGGCGGTAGGTATTTCCCTCAGTTATGAAACTAAGGTTATCGAACCAGTAGGAGAACCAAGCAACACAACGTAAACATCCCATGCATACAAATAACAACACCTCGCAACCCGACGTGTTAAAGGGGATGTCAATCCCTTTCGGGTAACGGCGCCAGAAATTGGTGCGTGATGGTCAAAAGGTTGTAATAGATTGGATAAAAAGATTACGAATAAAATGAAGTGCAACAATGTATTTTTGTATTTTTGGTTTAATAGATCTGAAAATGAAAGCAAGGAAAAAGTAGATCGCAAAGGTAAATATATGAGAAATAAGACCTGGGGGCCGTAGGTTTCACTAGTGGCTTCTGTCAAGAAAAATAGCAAACGGTGGGTAAAAAGATTACTGTTGGGCAATTGATAGAACTTCAAATAATTATGAATATATCCATGCCATGATCATTACATAGGCATCACGTCCAAGCTTCACATCGACCGCTATCCAGCATGCATCTGGTGTATTAAGTTCATGGAAAAACAGAGTAATGCAATAAGAATGATGACATGATGTAGACAAGATCTGTTTATCTATATGGAGGTAGATATAGGTCTCATCTTTTTATCCTTAGTAGCAACGATACATACAAGTCGGTTCCCTTTCTGTCATTGGGATCAAGCACCGTAAGATCGATCCCACTACCGGTCACTTCTTCCCATTGCAAGATAAATAGATCGAGTTGGCCAGACAAAACCCAAATATAGGAGAAGAAATACGAGGCTATAAGAGAACATGCATAAAAGAGATCAAAGAAACCCAAATATTTTCATGGATATAAAAACATAGATCTGATCATAAACTCAAAGTTCATCGATCCCAACAAACACACCGCGAAAGAGTTACATCATATGGATCTCCAAGAGACCATTGTATTGAGGATCAAGAGAGAGAGAGAGATGAAGCCATCTAGCTAGTAACTACGGACCCGAAGGTCTACAAAGAACTACTCATGCATCATCGGAGAGGCGCCAATGGAAGTGGTGAACCCCTCCGTGATGGTGTCTAGATTGGATCTGGTGTTTTTGGACTCTACAGCGGCTGGATGAATATTTCGTCAACTCCCCTAGTGTTTTGGGAATATTTTGGTATTTATAGAGCAAACAGGCAGTCCGGGAGGCACCCGAGGTAAGCACAACCCACCAAGGCGCGCCAGGGCCTTCTGGCGCGACCTGGTGGGTTGTCCCCTCCTCGGGACTCCTCCTATGTGCAAACAGGGCCCATCTGCTTCCTTTTGGCCCATAAAAAATCATCTTAAAGTTTCGTGCCATTTGGACTCCATTTGATATTGATTCCTGCGATGTAAAAACATTGAAAAAACAGGAACTGGCACTGGGCACTATGTCAATAGGTTAGTACCAAAAAAGATAGAAAATGATTATAAAACATCCAAGATTGATAATAAAACAGCATGGAACAATAAAAAATTATAGATACATTGGAGACGTATCAGCATCCCCAAGTTTAACTCCTACTCGGCCTCGAGTAGGTAAGTGATAAAAACAGAATTTTTGATGTGGAGTGCTATTCATCAAGTCATATCATATTCTTTTCTTTATGGCATGGACATTTGGACTTTTATGTGATTCAAAGAAATACTCTAGTTTTGACATAATAATTTAGATACTCAAGCATGTGAACACGCAACCACTACAAGAAAAGACACATCTGTGACATTTTGGGCCGAATGAAATTTTTTCCTGTCATGCTTATGACACTTCCATGACCATAATTGTGACGAAACCCGATATTAGAATAGATGTGGTGGGGTCATACTTCTATGACAAAATATCCTGACAAAAATGGGCTTTTCGTCCTGGGCGGGCCGGAGACGCAGCTGCATGACATTCTTTGGGCCGTCCATGATGGAGAAAACCGTTGTAGAAGTGAGGGCGAGGAAAATATCGGGGGAGTTCCTAGTTACGGTGGGTGGTTGGGGGCCGAGTGATGTGCGTTTCTCTCGTACGTACGCGCCTGTGTGCGAGGCGTTGCCCTCTAACGGAACCCGAGCGATTGCACTTCAGGCTACGCGTTACTGAACCAGAGTGATCGATCGATCCCTTGCTGTTATCTGAACCCGAGAGATTTCTTCGCTACTGCTACTAACTGAAGCCGATCGATGCTGCCTCTTGATGAACAGTGAGCTTTGTTGGAGGGTTTGGATGAATAGTTCCTGGTGGGGAGTTGGATGAATAGGCCCCCGTGGTAGTAGAGGCCGTTGCCGCTGGATGAACAAGAACCCTTTCGATCGAGCCAGTGGATGAACATGACCCCATGGAGGGCTGGATGAACAGGACCCCGTGGAGGGCTCGATGGACAGTAGCTGCTGGAGGGCTAGTTGAACAGTAGCCGGTGGAGGGCTGGATGAACAGTAGCCCGTGGAGGGGTGGTTGAACAGGACCCCATGGATAGGGCTGGTTGAACAGTAGCCGGTGGAGGAGCGCGCGGTGGAGGCTGGATGAACAGGAGCCCGTGGAAGAGTAGTTGCAGGTGGAGGCTGGAGGAGGTCGACGGTCGATGAACAGGAGCCCGTGAAAGCTGGAGGAGGTCGACGATGGAGATGAACAGTATCCCGTGGAGTCACGTTTTGCGGTACGCTACCGTTTCAACCATAGCGCTCCAACACAAGTCTGTTTCCTCCGTTTTGTGGTACGCCACACCCCTCCCGATCAACAGGACCCCGTTTCGACCGTATGAGGTCCGTTTCCTCCGTTTTGCGGTACGCCAGACCCCTCCCGATGAATAGGATCCTGTTTCGACCGTGGTCGGTCAAACAGAAGGTCGTTTCCTCCATTCTGCGGTACGCCAAGCCTCATTTCTATTGGCCGTTCCATCCAAGCCGGTTGGCTCCCGATGAACATGACAACGCATTCCGTTCTGACCCAGCCGGTTGCCTCCCCATGAACACGACGACGGCGCAGCTTCTCCGTTCCGACCCAGCCATGTACACGAGCTCTGGCCGCATGTATGCGTGAGTACGCGTTCGAGACCCCGCCCAATGTATGTATGTGGCCGTATTTTCTTTCTTGCATCCTGGTCGCTGTACGTACGTGTACATGCTATGTGCGCGCCTCTACTACGACATGTGCGCGCCTCTACTACCACATGTGCACACCACCACATCGACCAGTATGTACGTACACGTTCGCGACCAGAATGACAACGCTACGTACGCGTCAACCGGGTGTGTCCCGACTGTTAGGCACTTCCTTGCGTGCGAAGATGTAGCTGGTGGGTCCTAGCAGTCAGAGGGGCGAATCATTTTTTTGCCCGTAATATGGACGCCCTTCCTTGCGTGTGAAGATGTAGCTAGTGGGTCCCAGCAGTTAGGGGGAAACGTTTTTTTCACGAAATATCGTGGCCCGTCTGGTGGGTCCCTGCTGTCAGGTGGAGGAATAATTATTTTGCGTGTAATAAGGAGGCACTTCCTTGCTGCGGCTGTGGACCCAGCTGTCAGCCACTCAAAGTACAGTGCTCTTCCAATGGAAGTCGTTCATTGACCACATTGACAACGCCGTGCTGAGAGCACCAAGGAGGTCGACGACGGCGAGGCCTAGGAAGGGAACGACGCGGAGCCGGGGAAGACACAGCAGTGGATGCCCACGCGGAGAGGAGTACGAGGGTTCACTGGTTCGGCTGCGGTGTGAGGCTGCCATCGCCGCAGGGCCTGGGCAGCAGTGGGAGTAGTAGGGGCGGTGAGGCCTTCGCGACAGCACAGCCAGCCACGGGAGGAAAGAGCACACGGTGGTTTGGATGGCTGGAGCAAGAAAATTAGAGGTTGAAGAAGTAGGACGACCGTTGGATGTTAACAATCCAATGGTCACTGGTGATAGAATCGTTTGTTGACTAAGTTGACAAAGCCCTCCATCCGTGTCAACTTAGTAGGCCCACAAGTCAGCCTCCCACTATGGTGGGTCCCAGCTAGCAGGGGGAGTATTCATTTTTTGTGTAATAAGGAGACACTTCCTTGCATGCGAAGATATAGCTGGTGGGTCCGAGCTGTCAGTGGGATTATTCATTCTTTTTGGCGTAATAAGGAGGTACTTGCTTGCGTGCGGCCATGGACCATGTGGGTCCCAACTGTCAGCCTCTCCATGTACGTCCCTCTTCCAATGTTGTCGTTTGTTGATAATGTTGACCACGCCGTGCCGAGAACACCAGCGCGATGGACGATGGCAAGACCCGGGAAGGGAATGACCCGGAAGCGACGAAGCCAAAGTAGTGGAGGGATGTGGGTGAGTAGAGGGACGGCCTGGCCAGCGGTGGGAGTAGTAAGGGGCGGTGAGGCCTGCGCGGCAGCATAGCCAGCCATGGGAGGCGGGAGCAGGTGGTCCCGTAGGCGCTGGATTTGGTGGATGGAGCAAGAAGATCAGAGATTGAAGAAACACTACCCACAAGTCAACTAGAATCATCTGTAGTCGTATATAATAAGTAAAAAAAATCTTGCATACGCATCAAGTTAATAGGCCCACAAGTCAGACTGTTCCCTATTTTTTTAATAATTTATATATAGCTCATTGCAAATTATTATGCAATTTATTGCAGTCCGTTTTGTTGTTGGCCAGGGCCAGGGTTAAAAATTTAAACGAAATTTCATGTATTTCTGTGGGTTCCAAACTATTTTTAATACCGAAATGTGGAGCCAGATTTAAAGTACTTTGAATATACAACAACAACAACAACAACAACAAAGCCTTTAGTCACAAGCAAGTTGGGGTAGGCTAGAGGTGAAACCCATAAGATCTCGCAACCAACTCATGGCTCTGGCACATGGATAGCAAGCTTCCACGCACCCCTGTCCATAGCTAGCTCTTTGTCGATACTCCAATCCTTCAGGTCTCTCTTAACGGACTCCTCCCATGTCAAAATCAGTCGACCCCGCCCTCTCTTGACATTCTCCGCACACTTTAGCCGTCCGCTATGCACTGGAGCTTCTGGAGGCCTGCGCTGAATATGCCCAAACCATCTCAAACGATGTTGGACAAGCTTCTCATCAATTGGTGCTACCCCAACTCTATCTCGTATATCATCATTCCGGACTCGATCCTTCCTCGTGTGGCCACACATCCATCTCAACATACGCATCTCCGCCACACCTAACTGTTGAACATGTCGCCTTTTAGTCGGCCAACACTCCGCGCCATACAACATTGCGGGTCGAACCGCCGTCCTGTAGAACTTGCCTTCTAGCTTTTGTGGCACTCTCTTGTCACAGAGAATGCCAGAAGCTTGGCGCCACTTCATCCATCCGGCTTTGATTCGATGGTTCACATCTTCATCAATACCCCCATCCTCGTGCAACATTGACCCCAAATACCGAAAGGTGTCCTTCCGAGGTACCACCTGGCCATCAAGGCTAACCTCCTCCTCCTCACAGCTAGTAGTACTGAAACCGCACATCACGTACTCGGTTTTAGTTCTACTAAGCCTAAACCCTTTCGATTCCAAGGTTTGTCTCCATAACTCTAACTTCCTATTTACCCCCGTCCGACTATCGTCAGCTCGCACCACATCATCCGCAAAGAGCATACACCATGGGATATCTCCTTGTATACCCCTTGTGACCTCATCCATCACCAATGCAAAAAGATAAGGGCTCAAAGCTGACCCCTGATGCAGTCCTATCTTAATCGGGAAGTCATCGGTGTTGACATCACTTGTTCGAACACTTGTCACAACATTATTGTACATGTCCTTGATGAGGGTAATGTACTTTGTTGGGACTTTGTGTTTCTCCAAGGCCCACCACATGACATTCCGCGGTATCTTATCATAGGCCTTCTCCAAGTCAATAAACACCATATGCAAGTCCTTCTTATGCTCCCTATATCTCTACATAAGTTGTCGTACCAAGAAAATGGCTTCCATGGTCGACCTCCCAGGCATGAAACCAAACTGATTTTGGTCACGCTTGTCATTCTTCTTAAGCGGTGCTCAATGACTCTCTCCCATAGCTTCATTGTATGGCTCATCAGCTTAATTCCACGGTAATTAGTACAACTCTAAACATCTCCCTTGTTCTTGAAGATTGGTACTAATATACTCCGTCTCCATTCTTCTGGCATCTTGTTTGCTCGAAAAATGAGGTTGAAAAGCTTGGTTAGCCATACTATCGCTATGTCCCCGAGACCTTTCCACACCTCAATGGGGATACAATCAAGGCCCATCGCCTTGCCTCCTTTCATCCTTTTTAAAGCCTCCTTCACGTCAGACTCCTGGATGCGCCGCACAAAACGCATGCTGGTCTCATCAAAGGAGTCATTCAGTTCAATGGTAGAACTCTCATTCTCCCCATTGAACAGCTTGTCGAAGTACTCCCGCCATCTATGCTTAATCTCTTCGTCCTTCACCAAGGGTTGGCCTGCTCCGTCCTTGATGCATTTGACTTGGCCAATATCCCTCGTCTTCCTCTCCCGGATCTTAGCCATCTTATAGATGTCCCTTTCACCTTCCTTCGTGCCTAACCGTTGGTAGAGGTCCTCATATGCCCGACCCCTTGCTTCACCAACAGCTCGCTTTGCGGCCTTCTTCGCCATCTTGTACTTCTCTATGTTGTCTGCACTCCTATCCAGGTATAGGCGTCTGAAGCAATCTTGCTTCTCTTTAAGCGCCTTCTGGACATCATCATTCCACCACCAGGTATCCTTATCTTCGCTTCTCCTTCCCCTGGACACTCCAAACTCCTCCTAGGCCACCTTACGAATGCAAGTCGCCATCTTCATCCACACATTGTCTGCATCCCCTCCTTCCTCCCAAGGGCCCTCCTTAAATACCCTCTCCTTGAACACCTGAGCTACCTCCCCCTTGAGCTTCCACCACTTCGTTCTAGCGACCTTGGCACGCTTATCCCGCTGGACACAAATCCGAAAGCGGAAGTCAGCAACCACTAGCTTATGCTGGGGTACAACACTCTCCCCAGGTATCACCTTACAGTCTAGGCACGCACGCCTATCTTCTCTTCTCGAGAGGATGAAATCAATCTGGCTAGAGTGTTGGCCACTACTAAAAGTCACCAGATGTGATTCTCTCTTTCTAAAGAGGGTGTTAGCTACAATCATGTTGTAGGCTAGAGCAAAGCTTAAGACATCTTCTCCTTCTTGATTCCTGATGCCATAGCCAAAGCCCCCATGTGCCCCTTCAAAACCTGTGTTAGATGTACCCACGTGGCCATTGAGGTCTCCTCCTATGAAGAGCTTCTCACCAATCGGTACACTCCTAACCATGTCTTCCAAGCCTTCCCAGAACTCCCTCTTGGTGTTCTCATTGTGGCCTACTTGCGGGGCATATGCGCTGATAACATTGAGAACCAAGTCCTCAGCTACCAGCTTGACCAGGATAATCCGGTCCCCACGTCTCCTGACGTCTACCACTCCATACTTGAGGCTCTTGTTGATCAAGATGCCTACGCCATTTCTGTTTGCAGCCGTCCCCGTGTACCACAGCTTGAAGCCGGTATCCTCTACCTCCTTCGCCTTCTGTCCTCTCCATTTGGTTTCTTGGACGCAAAGGATATCAACACCTCTCCTCACTGCTGCATCAACTAGCTCCCGAAGCTTCCCTGTCAGAGACCCTATGTTCCAGCTACCTAAGCGAATCCTCCTAGGCTCGGCTAGCTTCCTTACCCTTCGCACTCGTCGAGTCAAATGCGAAGACCCTTGCTCATTTTCCACTACATCCGGGCGCCGATGTAGCGCGCCACTAAGGATGCGATGACCCGATCCTCGCTCACTTGCCACCGTATCCAGATCAAGATACGGCGCGCCACTTGGGGGGTGACGGCCCGGCCCTTGCCCATTTTCCACCACACCCGGGTTCCGATGTGGCGCGTCGCTGAGAGGGTTACGCCCCAACGAAAATACTTTGGGTTTCATCTCCATAAGAGTGGCTGAGTTTTTACGTTGGCTCACCAAGCCTATCACAACCCTCCTCCTTTACCTGGGCTTGGGACCGGCTATGTTGAGACAACATAGGCGGAGTTAGATTTAAAGTACTTTGAATATATATATATATATATATATATATATATATTTGAATTAGGTTAAAGCCCAATGAAATTGGAATCTGAAAATATGAAAAAATTCAGAAATAATAAAGTAATTGCCAATTTGTCATCTTTTTTATATTTATAACCCATTTCATATTACTTTCAAGATTTGCAGGCGTCTTGAAAGAGTTGCAGCCCATCAGGGCGTAGAAAAATAAGTAGGCCTGGATTGGGTATTCTTCAGAAAAAATAAACTGGGCTCATTTTCACAAACAAAAAATAGCTGGGCTGGTCATGTGGTGAACATAAAATATAAGCCTGGGCTAGATGGGCCACAACCCAGTTGACACCCTGCTCCGTCTCAACAATAACAAAAAATACTGCTCGAGTAGCTACGTCCCAGGTGTCAGCCGATCTTGTGATGTTCTTTTGTCTATTGACTATATACGCTGACAATGTTGTGGGTCCCAGATGTCAGGAAACCACTAGCAGGAAGCGTTTTCTTTTTCCATACGCTGACAATGGAGTATATATATAACAAAAAATGACGAACTTCCTTGCGTCCGGCCATGGACATGGTGGGCCCCTACTATCATCTTCTCCACGCACAGTCCTCTCCCAATTCCTCTTGTTTGTTGACCATGTTGAAAATGCGAGAGGGCAGCGCCGCGGCGAGCATAGAAAAGCGCGCGGAGGACGACGGCGAGGCCTCGGAGGCCGGCATTAATGATTTAGGAGACGGTGGGGCGGCGATGTGTGCGCTGAGGCGCAACCAGCCGTGGGAGGCGGAAGCAGGCGGCCCCGCCGGCGCTGGTTTGGTTTTGGCGGCTGGAGGGAGACAAGATTGAAGAAACATGACAGACTGTAAAAGCAGGAAGAGTTGTCAACAACCTTAACTGAAACCAGCAGGGGCACTTAACAACCATAGCTGAAAGTAGTATGAGTACTTATACAGGTTCAACCGTACAAAGCACTCCTCAAACAATGCTACTTTGCCTACAGTTAACCAAAGGGTGAGGCCGCCAAGCCTAGGTCAAGGCCTAGGCGCCACCCCGTGCATCCACAACCTACTGAAAGCGGCTTCATCTCGCAATGTGGTCAATAAACAGGATATTTGATTTAGAGCCATGGAAAAGCGGGAACATAATCTTCTGTCCTATTCTCCAAGATGGACGGGCCTTCATTATTTGAGACCACCCATGAATAAGTATCTTTTCACCTCCAAGGGGAATAGAGTAGGTCGACATAAACATCATGTTGTGACCAAGTGCAAGTCTGATCCGACCATGGTCAGGCATCTGTATAGGAACAATAGACCTGGGCAGTTCTTGTTTCAAGAAGATCACAAATGTAAAACTGTTCATAAGCAAGAGTTTATGAACATATATAACAGAAAACAGCTCGTACCATAAGTTTCTCAACATAGTTGGACCTGTTCAACGAGTGCAGCAGTGGCACACATATCCCACGTGGCCTTCCACCATTGAAACGCCCCACAAGGACCTCAAGATGATCAATAAAGTGTAGGAACTTGTGGATGTCGTCCAAGTCAACTTCAGTGCCATGAGTAACAATCGAGTTCTTATAGAATAACAAACGAGTAGCCTACTTAACTCTGAAAAAACCTACACATGCCAC
This sequence comes from Triticum aestivum, assembly GCF_018294505.1. Lineage (NCBI taxonomy): Eukaryota > Viridiplantae > Streptophyta > Magnoliopsida > Poales > Poaceae > Triticum > Triticum aestivum. Next base: position 634,696,978 of record NC_057800.1, on the reverse strand, counting down.
CAATTATTAGAAAATATTAGTTAGAAGTAGCATCTTCATGAGAGATTTGTTGCTACTTCTAAAGTTAAATTGTGATTAGTTAGACAGAATAGGTGGATTAAGAAGTAATTGAGGCAAGAAGCAAGAACAAGATACAAAACTAACATGGATGAACAATTGGAACGACGTCGGGGTGGAAGATCGTAGTGAAGATGAGACCAGGTTCTGCTATTTCCATCAACTATCATGCGCCAACTTTCAGTCCGTAACACTTGAGAAAGTTTATCCAAGTTTGGCCATAAAAAAGCAGCAATCTTATTGGTTCATGAACCCAACTCGAAACTTATATCCATGGCTTTTCTTCACTGTGACCCTTAAACTGGTGTATTCAGTTATGGCCTTCCCTAGGAGTACCCGCACATCTCTCCACATTTGCAAATAAGGCCTTCCCTCTTTCATCCTTTTCTCTCAGAAGATAAAATACTCATACAAATGCATCTTGATGTTACGTGCAACGCACGGGCATTATGGGGGTTCAGTTGAGAAATACTCATACATGCTCACGGTTCTGGAGTTTGGGCCACAGGCTGGTGGCCCTGCATGTTTGGGGGCCCATGTGTTCTACCTCAGCACTTTTCATATTGCAAGCGGTCAGTACGGCGCTGGTTTTAGATGCTGTCGCAGGGCGAATACACAAGATTGAATAAAGCATGGCAGCTATTATAATGAAATCAAAACAACAGTTCCTAACAAGCAGTCAAAGTTGCAATTCTATCAACGATACTGTTGTACTACTTATACACACAAGACACTTGTTTCACCATGCCAGAGTATTACATCAAAATCTCTCGGAGGATAGATCGGTTCGGTAGTTGCGTGCTGCTACTGAAGAATTTCAAAGTTGATTTGGACCAGCTCTCCTTGCCTTGAAAGTTCAATTTTGACATCGTCCCCTACCGCAACATATGATTTAGATTTGAACCTTGACCATCCTGTAGCATCAATCATCATGCGACCATCCTTTGTACTTACAGTATATTGAGCAGGTTCATTCACACCAAGGCTGCACATGGTAAGAGAAACTTTGCCATGGTCGCCCGGATTGTTGAACGACTCCCTCATTGCTCTAGGAATTCTCTGTTTGCAAACAAGAAGACATACACAAACAGTTAGATCAACATAGTGAATCATGTGAAACAACATGGAAAGAAAAAAGAACAAAGCACTTGGGCGGCCAATGCTTACCAAGAAGGTGGACATGTCGGTTTTTGTAAGGACTTTGGTATATGAAGTGCGAACTGCAGCCTAGTCTATTGCCGGTGCAACTGCTGGTTCCGTTGCCGCTGCACGGGCTGGAGCAGATGCAAGTGCAAGTGTTGGTGCAGGTGCCGAAGCCATTGCTGGTGCCCGTGCCCATGCGGCTGGTAGTGCCGCTGTTGCTGCCGAAGACGGTGCTCCTTGTAGAGCTGGTGCCGGTGTCGAAGCAGGTGTCGGTGTCGATGCCCGATCCTCCAGTAGACCAGCCTGATCCGTTGACGCGGTCAGTGTTGTGGGAACGATTCCGACAATAATAAGGTATAGGGTAAAGGAGCATGATCTATCGAGATGCATATGGGTGACACGGTGGTTTTAGCGAGTTTGGGCCTCTCACGGTGGAGATAATAGCCCCATGTCTCGTGCTCTGGAGAGGCTTTGTTTTATCTGAGTATGCATCCGGAGATTACAATGTATGTGAGAGAGAGGAGAACGGATCTCCATTGCCGAGCTAAGTCCTGAGACTCATGAGAGAGAGAGCTAGGAGGAGAAGAATGAGGGCCTGCCCCCAAGTCTAGTGGTGGGGGTGGCTTATATAGAGTGCGCCACCCCCTCACCTCCTATGTTACAAAGTGGGGCATTGATGTCATAATGTCAGCCTGCTACTAAGATGATGCCTTGATTGCCTTGTCGATTGTTGGTCTTCGCATATCCGAGTGAGTCGTACGGTCGAGTGGTGAATTGTCATCCGAGTGGATAGTATGCTGCTTCTCCGAGTAGATAATATGTATGTATGAAATTTATCTAGACCCACATGCTATGTGGACCCCATACTTTATGATATTTCGACCCTTCATGGGCCAACCTGTTATGTGTATCCCCAACATTAGCCCCCAAATCGATTGCAATTTTGCAGAACGAGTCTTTGAAAGAAACAATTTGGTTCGAGTGATTACGAAATACTTGTTACCCGTCATCGTGCTTTCAGACAACCAAGGTTTGAACAAAATCTCAATGGATTCTGGCACTGCGCTCCCTGACTGATCTGGGGTAAGTGCCTGCAAGGAGCAACTTGGTGACATTCGTTCATCTCTCAAAAGAGGTTAACTCGTGATTAGAGTATGGGTGTGTCATTAAATCTGGGCAGCAAGATTGACGCATGGACTGCTCTCTCGGAGAGATGCCATTCTTATCCCGGAGGAACGCCCATACGAGTCGGTTCGAGATCCAAACTTATGAGTTTCATGCTTTGAGTCCTAGAAGAAGTCTCAAAACAGGTCGACGGAGGAGCGTTAAACTCACCTTATAACAAATTTTTTGGTAGCCGACGGGAGCCTTAGAACTTGTTTGTTTATTGTTCTCCACTCGGACCGATCAGGCCATACCGAGTGGAGATTACTCCAGCGGGGGCACGCTGAGTGCACCCGCTGGGTGTAGTCCCCGAGACCACCGTCGACTGCGGGCAGTCGGCGGGGGTCTGAGAGAACTAAAAATCTTCTTAGCTGGTACTGATAGAACTTGTTACTCTCCGACACAGAGGTCGAGTAGTACTTGAGGATCTGGTACTGGTCTAGCTTGCCCTTCCTCGACTCGGAAGTCGAGTAGTGCTTGAGTGATTTGGAGCTGGTCTTGCATCGAGAAAAATGTTTCTTTCTGAGTTCTCTTCCAGTGGGGGCACGTTGAGTGCACCCACTGGGTGTAGTCCCCGAACCTCTGTCGGACAAGATGAGTTGGGCAGAGGGTTTAAATCCCCTGGTAAACCTCCACGCAGTCAACACGGTAAATATCTTTTAGTCTGAAATTGAGTCAATCGGATGTATCTTCGCTTGACATGGTAAGTAAGCTCAGCCTGGAGCTGAGTCAGTCGGACTGATCTTTGTGCACTCGGCACGGAATAAATTCAGCCTGGAACTTGGTCAAGAAGGTGAATCTTTGTTCTCTCGGCACGGTGAATGAATTCGGCTTTGAAACTGCCAACTATAGAAAAAAGCTGGACACTCCAGGGAGTAATCGTTCCAGTAGTACTTCTTATATTTACCGTTAGATTTTGCGTGAAAGGGGTATTTGTAAGAGTACATTGTATCCGTAGAGGAGCTTCGTTTTCACCCTTTTGCATGAAAGGGGTATTTGCCCGAGTGGATGTGCTTCCCGACTGATCAGGGTATGTTGACAACAAGGAAAAAGTTGGTGGCACTCGTATGTCTCTCGAAGGAGATAGACTAGTGGTCTGACATGGACGTGCCATGAAACCCGAGTGACGAGGCTAGTGTGTGGGCTGACTCTCCGGAGAGAGACCACTCATTATCTCGGGGGAACACCAGCACATGTCATCCCTGAGTCCAAGTTTGTGAAACTGACGCCTTGGAGCCTAGGATAAGGGCCAAGTATATCCGTAGAGGAGCGTCGTTTTCACCCTTTGCAGTCCTGAAGATGACTTTAGGTAATGATTTGGGCGATCATCCGAGTGGACAGTACTACCCTTATAGATTTTTGGCGGACCGGGCATGAATGGTTAGAAAGATATTCCTGATGTGATCAATGGGTTGATCGAATGGGCGTATCCCCTAAGGGTGGCATGGCCAACGGCTATGCGTAGCCCTCGAGTGATGTTCGAAAGAGGTAAGCTTGCTACAAAGTGTGATATGAGGTTTGATCATATGAGTAACTTAGTCGTTCTCGTGTTGGGGGTGTAGAGGTAAAGACATGACCAACTGATGGTGACACGCGAGGCGTCCAAGGGGCGATGATGTGTACAACCGAGTGACGACGTGCGGGGCGACCGAGTGGTGAAGACGTGCACAACCGAGTGGCAACGCGTGGAGCGGCCGAGTGGTGAAGACGTGCCCAACCGAGTGGTGACGCGCGGGGCGGTCGAGTCATGATGTACAAGGTGGTCGGATGATGAAGACGTGCACAACTGAGTGGCAACGCGTGGGGCGACCGAGTGGTGAAGATGTGCACAACCGAGTGGCAACGCACGGGGCGGTCGAGTGGTGATGACGTGCGAGGTGGCTGTGTGGTGAAGGCATGCACAACCGAGAGGCGACATGCAGAGCGGCCGTGTGCACGTGGTGAAGGCATGCACAACCGAGAGGCGACGCGCGGGACGGCCGAGTGGTGATGACGTGCACAACGGAGTGGCGCCGCGCGTGGCGGTCGAGTGAGTATGCGCGAGGTGGCCGAGTGAAGGACTACGTGTCCAGCCAAGTGGTGATGCGCGGGGTGGCCGAGTGAAAGATTCTGTGTCCAGCCAAGTGGCTGAAATGGTCTTCGAAGGAGTTAGCCAGATGCTTTCGAAGCTAATGTAGCGACAACGTCAGTGTAGTGTGGTTGCGACGCAACAAGACCAGCGTGACAACTGAGTCTGAGTAGGAATGAAGATGGCGCGCAGAGCGTCTGGGCGATTATGAAACTTGTCAAAGTTGCGGATCGAATGCACTCGTTCAAGTGAAGGATCTGGCTGGTGATGAAGTACTCGACCACTCAGGAGAGTGCCATTCCAAATGAGATGCAGCCCCCGAGTGCGGTGTAGCCCTCGAGCATACTACATGCTTCGACAATGGACATGTCGGAATACGAGAAATGTAGTTTTGAATGGATGAATTGTAATTCATCGAGTCGGACTCGGGTAAAGGTGAGGATGAGCTTCCGAGTGATGCTCAAAAGAGGCAAACTCTCAAAGGAGTGAAGTGTGTGGTTTGATTATAAAAGGGACTTATCTGTCTCATGTCTGACGAGGTCTATATCATTGATATGATTAAGTGGATTCCACAGAGGGGTTGGCCGGATGTGTTTGGAGTCAACAGAGCGACAAGGTCGGTGTTGTGGTGCGCTAGGACCGGTACGGTGACTGAGTTGGAGCAGCGATAAAGTTGGCGCATAGGGTCGTCGAGTGATCGTGTAACTTGTGTAAAAAATGGCACAAGCCAACGAAATAATTTCTCGAGGAAATTTGATGTGTGCTGGAATGATTTGTGTGAATAACACCCATAGACACCTGCTGGGAGTGCAAGGGGCTTGCTGGTTAACCATCGAGAGTCTGAAAGAGCGAAGGATCCATTAGAACTTGTCGAAGCAATGGATCCGACTAAACTCATTGGAATACCGGCTATAATAAAATGGAAGTGTAGTGTTTCGACTGAGTTGCAGCCCCGGAGGACTGATGCAAACTTGAAACGAAGAACGACACATGGTGTTCGTGAATGATGTATGTGAAAAAATGGTAATTGGACTCGGGAGTCACATAACCATTACTAAGAAAGTATGTGAAAATAAGCAGCCGAGCATAGAGGTACACTCGGTGGCGTGGCCTCCGAGTGAACGTGATGGGTGAATTACGGGATACTCGGGAAGACAGAAATAACAGAATGTAAAATGACTTAGTTGTCTGAAGACGCGCCAGTGGCCGAGTGGTGATGAGGTGACCAACCAAGTGGCGATGCGCGAGTGGCCGAGTGGTGATGAGGCGACCAACCAAGTGGCGATGCGCAGGGCGGACGAGTGGTGATGAGGTGACCAACCGAATGGCGACACGCGGGGCGACCGAGTGGTGATGAAGTGACCAACCGAATGGCAACGTGCGGGGCGGCCGAGTGGTGATGAGGTGACCAACCGAGTGGCGACGCGCGGGGTGGCCAAGTGGTGATGAGGTGACCAACCGACTGGCAATGCACGGGGCGGCCGGGTGGTTATGAGGTGACCAATCGAGTGGCGACGCGCCGGGCGGCTGCGTGGTTATGAGCTGACCAACCGAGTGGCGACGCATGGGGCGGCCGAGTGGTTATGAGGTGACAAACCGAGTGGCGACGCGTGGGGCGGCCGAGTGGTTATGAGGTGACCAACCGAGTGGTGACGCGTGGGGCGGCCGAGTGGTTATGAGGTGACCAAACGAGTGGCGATGCGCGGGGCGGCCGAGTGGTTATGAGGTGACCAACCGATGGCGACGCGCGGGGCAGTCGAGCGGTTATGAGGTGACCAACCGAGTGGCGACGCGTGGGGCGGTCGAGTGGTGATGAGGTGACCAACCGAGTGGCGACGCGCAGGGCGGCCGAGCGGTGATGAGGTCACCAATCGAGTGGCGACGCACGGGGCGGCCGAGTGGTTATGAGGTGACCAACCGAGTGGCGACGCGCGGGGTGGCTGAGTGGTTATGAGGTGACCAACCGAGTGGCGACGCGCGGGACGGCCGTGTGATGATGAGGTGACCAACCGAGTGGCAACGCACGGGGTGACCAAGTGGTTATGAGGTGACCAGCCGATGACAACGCGCGGGGCGGCCGAGTGTAGTAGACCGTCCCGCTGAATGACGATGCGCGGGGCATTCGAGCGAAGCAGGCGTGTCCCACGGAGTGGCGACGCGCCGGGCGTCCAAGTGATGTAGACGCCTCCCGCGGCATGGCGGCGCATGGGGCGGCCAAGTGATGAAGATGTGTGCCGCAGAATGACGATGCACGGGGCATCTGAGTAATGTAGACGCCTCCCGCAGCGTGGCGACGCACGGGGCGGCCAAGTGATGAAGATGTGTGCCGTGGAATGATGATGCGCGGGACTTCCGTGTGATGTAGACATGTCTGATACGTCTGAGGGAGTCCTGGATTAGGGGGTCTCCGGACAGCCGGACTATCTCCATTGGTCGGACTGATAGACTATGAAGATACAAGATTGAAGACTTCGTCTCATGTCCGGATAGGACTCTACTTGGCGTGGAAGGCCAGCTAGGAAATACGTATATGGATATCTCCTCCTTTGTAACCGACCTTGTGTAACCCTAACCCTCTCCGGTGTCTATATAAGCCGGATGGCTTTAGTCCGTAGGACAACAATCACAACATACAATCATACCGTAGGCTAGCTTCTAGGGTTTAGCCTCTCTAATCTCGTGGTAGATCTACTCTTGTAACACCCATATCTTCAATATTAATCAAGCAGGACGCAGGGTTTTACCTCCATTAAGAGGGCCCGAACCTGGGTAAAACTTCGTGTCCCTTGCCTCCTGTTACCATCCGGCCTAGACGCGCAGTTCGGGACCCCCTACCCGAGATCCGCCGGTTTTGACACCGACATTGGTGCTTTCATTGAGAGTTCCGCTGTGCGTCACCACAAGGAAGGATGTCTCGCCCTGTCTTTAAAGACGGCACTATCGCTGAGGGAGCCCTGGCTATCGGCCAAACTCTCCGGCTTGGTGGTTTTCTTATGACCGCCTGTTCGGCCACTGCGCCGACGATGACTTCTCGGGTCATCGAAAGCAATCTTCACATCAACTCGGAACTCGCCGAGCAGTTAGATCCAATGGAGCTCTATTCCCTGAACGAGCTCTTGGATTGTATCACCACCCTAGGAGTCGCTACAGACTATGATCAGATTGGGCCTAAACCCGATCTAAGAGAAATTAACTCTCCCCAGGTCACCCATCACGTTGAAGTGGTGGAAGAGCAATGTGGCAAAACTTCATCTATCTTAAGGACTAGCTACGTCCGGATTCCCGATCCCTCCAAGCCGGATACCCGCGGAGGGGAGGATGTCACTCAAAGCCTGAACCTAGAATCAAGCAGTGGGCCAGATTTATCGGAAAACATCCAAGAATCCAAACTTTCGAGTTCGGAAACTCCTTGGCCGCTGAGCCTCAGATTGGGTGGGGATTCGGATTCAATTCCACCCACCCACCCAAACATGCGCGATCTATCCCAAATTAGGCAAGAGCCCGAAGAAACAATACACCATTACTGGGCCAGATTCCTCCTGGTCAAGAACAGGATAAAGGACTGCCGCGAGGAAGACGCAATTTCATTCTTCTGCAATAACTGCACAGACAAGGGAATTCTCAACGCCATAAGTCATTGCAAAATTACATGCTTTGCCGACATGGTGTCCACAGTGCGGAAGTACTGCGCGACGGAAAGCGCCTGGAAAACCGAAATAAAATTTTGGGATAATATGGCCCTGAATACAAACCCAGTCCGAAATAAAAGGGTGCATTATCACAATACACCTGGGTTAACTACCAAAAAGCAAAAGCCCTCTACGGGGCAAGGAACCGTACTTGAGGGATGGCTCAACGGACCCTGCAAAATTCATAGTACAGCGGATGCAATACCAACGCACAACCTTAGAGCATGCTGGATACTCCGGCAGGTGGCCAAAAGTGGTGAGGATCTACTCCTCCCAAAAACCACAGAGCACCACCCCGAGGATAACAGTATAGTCTTAACGGTCTTCGAGATCTTTGCGTCAAATAAAAGACGGAAGCGAACACTCCGCAGCACGTCCGAAATCTTCCACATAGCAGAAAAAAAATCCTTGGAGCGACACGGCTATTACCTTCAATGCCAGTGACGAACCTCAATTCCGAACAGCCTGAGTACCAGCCGCACTGGTCCTCAGTCCAATTGTGGACGGCTTTCGACTCACCAAGGTACTCATGGACGACGGCAGCGGATTAAACCTTATCTACGAGGAAACTCTTCAAAATATGGAAATAGACTGGAGCCGCATTAAGCAAAGCAGCACAACCTTTAGAGGAATCATCCCTAGTCGGGAAGCATGCTGCGCTGGAAAAATCACACTAGACGTGGTATTCGGCATGCCGAATAATTACAGGTCCGAAGAAATTACATTCCAAGTGGCCCCGTTCAGCAGTGGATACCACGCTCTATTGGGGCGGGAGGCGTTCACAATCTTCCAAGCCGTACCCCATTACGGGTACATGAAGCTCAAAATGCCCGGGCTCAACGGAATCATCACTCTTGTTAGTGATCCGGACATAGCACTCCGTGCCGAAAATAAGACAGTTGCACTGGCCCTTGAGGCACTATCCGAAGCCCTAGCGGCCGAAGAACTAACTGCGCTGTGCTCCATGGTAAACAGGGACGACGTGATACTCGATAAAAGATCCAAGTCCACCTCCTTTAAGCCGGCGGACGAAATAGTCAAATTCCAAGTCCATCCAACGCCCCCTGCAAAAACAGCTTCCATCAGGGCACAATTAAACCCTGATGTTGACACCGCACTACGAGAGTTCCTACACGAGAACTGGGATATTCTTGCCTGGCACCCTTCAGACATGCCAGGAATCCCACGCAGGCTGGCTGAACACAGCATAAATATCATAAAAGGGTTCAAGCCAGTCAAGCAGACTCTTCGACGTTTCTCTGAGCCTAAAAGACAAGCCATGGGAGAGGAACTTGCCAAGCTATTGGAGGCCGGATTCATCAGAGACATTAAACATTCGGACTAGCTAGCAAACTTGGTGATGGTACCAAAGAAGGACAAATCCTGGCGCTTGTGCATCGATTTTAAGGACCTTAACAAGGCCCGCCCAAAGGATCCCTTCCCCCTCCCCCGCATTGATCAAATCATCGATGCTACCGCCGGACACGATTCATTGTGTTTCCTTGACGCATACTCCGGCTACCACCAAATCAAAATGGCAGAGCCAGACCAAGCCGCAACGGCATTCATCACACCATACGGCCCATTCTGCTTCAACACAATGCCCTTCGGGCTAAAAAATGCCGGTGCAACATATCAGCGCATGATTCAGACATGCATGGCAAACCAGATCACAAAACAGTGGAGGCATACGTGGATGACGTGGTCCGCATCAAAAAGACGGCGCAGCCAGATCTATATACGGGCCAAGAAAGCAAGCTCTAGTAAGCAATGCAACACAACAAATATCCGAACACCACGGTACACCCAAATATAGGGGTGCCGCACACCCCCTATGTTTCACCGATGAGGTGCTGGACCATGAATTTCCAGCGGGATTCAAGCCCGTAAAAATAGAGGCGTACGACGAAACAACAGACCCTGGGGTCTAGATCGAGGATTATATCCTCCACATACACATGGCCAGAGGAGATGACCTCCACGCCATAAAATACTTACCCCTCAAGCTTAAAGGGCCAGCCCGGCATTGGCTCAAAAGCCTTCCCGAAAACACCATTGGAAGTTGGGAAGAGCTTGAGGATGCTTTCCGGGCAAATTTTCAAGGGACATATGTCCGCCCTCCGGATGCAGACGATCTCAGTCACATACTCAACAACCCGGAGAGTCAGCCCGGAAATTCTGGAACATATTTCTTACTAAAAAGAATCAGATAGTCGACTGTCCGGACGCCGAAGCCCTAGCAGCTTTTAAGCACCACGTTCGAGATGAATGGCTCGCCAGACACCTCGGCCAAGAAAAGCCAAGAACAATGGCTGCATTAACAAGCCTCATGACCCGCTTTTGCGCAGGAGAGGATAGCTGGTTGGCAAGATGTAGCACCAGCGACCCAAGTACATCCGAAGTTAGGGATGGAAACGGAAAACCGCAACGCAGCAAGGACCAGCGCCGGAATAAGGGAAACATCCTAAAGAGCACAACGGTCAACGCTGGATTCAAAAGCTCGCGGCAGAATCAGAGAAAGCCGCCCCTCAAGGATAACAAGGACGAGCTATCCAACTTAAACAAAATCTTGGACAAGATATGTCAAATACACAGTACTCCCGGGAAGCCTGCAAACCATACCCATAGAGATTGTTGGGTTTTCAAGCAAGCCGACAAGCTCAACACCGAACACAAGGGGCTCGACACACCAAGTGAGGACGATGATGAACCCCACAAGCAGAGCACCAAGAAACAAAAGGATTTCCCACAAGAAGTCAAAACAGTAAACTTACTTCACGTGACGAACAGAACGGCGCCATCAGAGATACGCGCCATACGGCCTATCCCAAAGGAGTCTCGCCAATGGTTGTTAAAACCAATCACCTTCGACCATCAGGATTACTCTAGAAGTATCCGGAACGCAGGCTGGACTGCCTTGGTATTAGATCCAATAATCGGCGGACTCCACTTTACAAATGTCCTGATGGACGGCGGCAGTGGTCTAAACCTGTTATACCAGGACACAATCCGCAACATGGGGATAGACCCAAAAAAATTCGCCATAGCAAAACCTCCTTTCAAGGGGTAACGCCAGGCCCGGATGCCTGTTGTATGGGTTCTCTCTGGCTAGAAGTTTTGTTCGGCTCACCCAATAACTTCCATCGCGAACAGCTAACTTTCCACATCGCCCCATTCTCAAGTAGCTATCAAGCACTGCTGGGACGCGACGCTTTCGCCCGCTTTAACGCAATACCGCATTATGCATCTCTTACGCTTAAGATGCCCGGTCCACGAGGCATCATCTAATTAAAGGGAAAACATTGAGTGTTCCCCCCGCGCGGAAAATAGTGCGACTGCCTTGACAGCCCCACAATAAAGTGGCTTCACCAGCCAAAGCATCTATACAGGTCGTCAAGACCACGGACACGGCTAGACGAGTCCAGCATAAACATACAATTGATAAAGGCTTAATAGCCGTATACCCCTGTACTAGGGGCTCCGCGCATATAAAACAAGAGAAAATAAAGCTTAATTTTACCCATTTCGATTTACACTTCGTTTATTTAGCATAACTTATGTTCGGCACGATCTTTCTTTAACTAAGTTCCTCTCTTCTACAGATGAACACCGTGCTACGCCCGTCCAGGATACGACACAACGGAGACACAGGCGCAAACGTGCAGCAGGGACCCGTTCCAAGGATTCTTTTCAGATTAAGACCCTGCGTAAACCTTTTTTACTGTCTCTTGTTGATACACATCCCCTGGTTTCTTGATATAACCAAGGAGGAGGCTGGCGTTTTGGCATGTGGCTACGTCAGAATTTCGCGCGTACCTGGACACTAGGGGCTTATTACTAAGGGCGTTATCCCGCTCGCCCTCATAAAGACCGAACACCTTAGGGAGTGTTCGGCGTCGCGAGTTTAGCCTTATATGCATCAGCTCCGAATCATGTCTTGGGTCAAATGTTGGGTTTTCCCGGCTCCTGTGTTTTGCTACCTTACGTTCCGCTCTATCGGCTAAGGCGGCACCAGGAGAACTACTGCGATTGTGCCCCGGTTCGGCCAGGCGAGCACCTCAGTAGAGAAAGCCGAAAACTGACTGTCGTGATATAGCATGAGACTGGTCAACCACTTGATGACTTACCGGAATCTTTACGATTCCTTTTCCTGGCCAGGCACATACACGCCCCGAGTTCGGGCGAGTGTAGGCGCCACCAGGGGCTATATAAGTAGCCTCACTGTCAAACTCCTATGGCTAAATGAAAGTGATAAAGCATCATAGTCCGATTGCCTAGTTCGCTGCGCTATCACCTCCTTTGTAGGACCAAGACGTTGGATCAAGCGTGAAAATGCGCCTTCTGCGAACACCCCCGCATTATGTGCGTGGGGGCTAAAGCCGACGACTGCCATCTTTCAGATTATATATACATATATGTTAAACGGTCGCACAGGAGGTATCATAATACTTGCAGGCACAAGTATAAAAAGCTTCTACAATTTATCAAAATATTGTTTTACAATAATACATGCTATTCGAATATAGTATCCTTCGAGCACTGCGTCTCTATTAAAAGAGCGCCTTGCAGAACTTCCTGAAAATAGCGCTCGGCAGGTACTCGGCTTCCATCCGAGTCTAGGGATGCAACAGCGGTGGCTTCCATTTCCACCCAGTATGTCTTGACACGGGCAAGAGCCATCCGTGCACCCTCTATGCACGCTGACCTCTTCATCGCATTGATATGCGGCGCCACACCAGGGAACTGCTGCACCAAGTTGAAATAACTTTTCAGCTCTGGCCTCTCTGGCCACAGATGACTCACGACATACTTCATGGCGAGTCCGAACAACCTATTTAGCTCGACCCATTCGGTCAAACGATCGGCTAATGACAGTGGACAGTCTGGATTGTGGAACTGCGACCAGAAGAGATTTTCCACTTCGCGATCTTCTTGATCTCGGAAGTGCTCGGCCGCATCTGCGGCACTCGCTGTTAAATCCAGATAGGTATCCGCTGTACTCCACATCTGGTCTAACGGAGCATGTTTAGGATCACAGAACTTCCTCCACAGCATAAAGGGCTTTCCAGCCGCGATTTCTCCGGCCTGACGCAGCTCCTCCTTCACAGCTCTCATCGCAGAGCGAGCATCCTTGGCATCGGCAGCGGCCTTCTTCAGGTCCATCTGTTCTGCCCAATCTTCATTTTCAAGAAGCTTGCAACGGTCAACAACATTCTTCAGCTTCACGGCCACCTTGGCCATTTCTTTCTTGCTTCGGCAGTGAGCAGCCTGTTCGGCTTTCAGTTCTTCAATTGCCTTTTCGGCAGCCGCATCACTTTTCTTGGCTTGCTCCTTGGCTCGGGCAAGTTCCGCCCAAAGATTCTCCATGGCAGCAGCACCATCTGCGTCAAGCGCGCACATTGTAAGATACTGGCATAAAGCTCCTCTTACCAGGCGCCGCCAAAGGAATTACATACCTTGTGCCTCGTCAAGCCGCTTGTTGACAAGCATGATGTCGGCATCTGCCACGTCAAGTTGCCGCTTTAGCTAGGCAAATCCATCAGTCCAGCTGGCCACCGGACACTTCGCCACCTACGTATAAAGGCAGCATATTAGACCTGGGATTATGATCCTCTGTGTGCCGTCACTTTTGACAACACACAGAGTCTCAGGGGCTACTATCTACACAGGGCACATCTTATTTATGCGCAACTGCCCAAAGGGTACATTATTTTGCGTACCTCAAAACCTGTCAGTAAACTCCTGACGGCCTCGTGCAATCCGCTCTCTGCGGATGAAATCCTCTCAATCACCGTACCCATCAATGCACGGTGCTCCTCTGAGATAGATGCTCGCCCTAGTAGATCCTTCAGCTCCTCCGACCGCGCACCAGACGGCATCGGACTCATCCGATGGCCCTTTTCGAAGCCCGGACGCGGAGGGCTTTGGGGGGCCATATGACTACCTTCCGGCCCCGTCGGATTTGGAGAAACCCTCTGTGACGATACCTCAGGGTCGCCCGCCTCGCAAGGCGGTACGGCAGGGGGAGGCGTTCCGCTCTCCATCATCTTCGGAAGAAGATCCCCCGAAGGCAAGCTCTACTGAGAAGGGCTAAGGTCCAAGCTACAAGGTAAATTTTCGATTACTTTTCTCAGATATAAAGTAGGGATTTCTCTTGTTTCTTACAAAGAAAACTCCTCTCTACTTACGGCTCGATGGAGGGCTGATCCCCTTGAGGGCATAATTCGGCCGAAGTATCCCCCAGCATAGGACCCTCTGGGGAAGATTTCTTCCCCGCTTTAAGGCCATGGTCTCCGGGTCTTCAGAGGCGGTCCTCTTCTTCCCCTGAGGAGAGGAATTTTTGATTCCTCCCTTCCGGACAACCTGCTTCGAGGAGGTTGTAGCTTCCTTGTCCCCTCCCTCGCTTCCCTTTGAAGGCACAACCTCCAACATCCTGACTAGCACGGGACCTGGCATGTTCTCGGGGAGGGGGGCCGGACACCTGATTAGCTTTGCTTTCGCTATCCACTCCTGTTTAAAGGACAACTCTTTCAAGGGAAATTTTATGATAAATATACGGATAGCGAGTCCGGGCACAAGGCTACTTACTTGAGTATCCGGACGATTGCAGCTCAGACCTGCGTCCTCCGTAGAATCCGTACACACTACTTGTGGTCCGAAGAACAATTTGTACATCTCCATGGGCGTCATGCCAAGAAAATGTTGGAGAACTCATGGTCCCTCCTGGTTGAACTCCCACAGGCGGAGGGGGCGACGTTTGCAGGGCAGAACTCGGTGAATTAACATAACCTGCGTTACCATGACCAGACTGATGTCTCTTTCTAGGAGATCTCGGATGCGGCCTTGCAACAGCGGCACGTCCTTTGCCGGCCCCAGTCCAGCCCCGTATTGACCCATGACGCCAGTCGTGGTGGGGGACCCAAGTGAAAGGCAGGTGGCGCCACCCACTTAGGGGCCCTGAGAGCGGTAATATAAAACCACTCTCGTTGCCATAAGCTGGACTCCTCTTGAAAAGAGCCCTCGGGCCATGGAGTACCAGCATTCTTGCTTACAAAAGCACCTCCACACTCCGCGTGCTGTCCCTCGATCATCTTCGGCTCTACTTTGAAGGTCTTGAGCCATAGTCCGAAGTGAGGAGTGATACGGAGGAAGGCTTCACACACGATGATGAATGAGGAAATATGGAGGATGGACTCCGGGGCTAAGTCGTGAAATTCCATCCCATAATA
This sequence comes from Triticum aestivum, assembly GCF_018294505.1. NCBI lineage: Eukaryota > Viridiplantae > Streptophyta > Magnoliopsida > Poales > Poaceae > Triticum > Triticum aestivum. The sequence goes on along the minus strand of NC_057800.1, from coordinate 634,681,628 downwards.
ATACATGAGCCCCCTCATGAAGGGATCCGTCGGGAAGCCTAGCCCCCGAAGGAAGTGAGACATGAACGCCACACTCTCACCGGGCTTGGGAGTGGGAATGACCTGCCCTTGAGCAGGCAGCCTATGCGAGATTTCGCCGGTCAAGAACCTGGCCTCTCTCAACTTCAGCACGTCCTCCTCCGTGACGGAGGAGGGCATCCATCGGCCTCGAAGGTCAGAACCGGACATTGTCGAAGGTCCGAAGCGCCTGGAATCTGGAGCCTTGGGTGTTGGAACTCGAGGCGAAGGGCGAACTCGTTTGAGATTGAAAGAAAGGAGTAAGGCCTTGGTCTCTTTATAAGAGGTTGAATACCAAGGGCCTTCCCCGTGACCGTTTGGGACTCGCCTTTGTTCGAGAAAATATACCAACGGGTACGGTTGGGTTACCCACGCCCGTATTGATGAGAATCCCGGAATAAGGGGACACGATCTCTGCTTTAACAAGACGTGCCAAGGAAACCGCCTCGCTAAACGCGCTGAGGTGGGACAGTAAAATGATTCGAATAAAGACTTGGCCGTGGTGTGATGTCACGCTACAGAATACGTCAGGAGATGAGATTTGTGTAAATATTTTTCTCTCTATGGCAATATGTGGAAACTTATTTTGCAGAGCCGGACACTACCTTTGTGTTCAAAATCTTCTATGAAGTATTTGGAGGAGGAACCCGCCTTGCAATGCCAAAGACAATCTGCGTCGGACTCGTCGTCATTGAAGCCTGGTTCAGGGGCTACTGAGGGAGTCTGGATTAGGGGGTGTCCGGATGGCCGGACTATACCTTCGGCCGGACTCCTGGACTATGAAGATACAAGATTGAAGACTTCATCCCATGTCCGGAAGGGACTTTCCTTGGCGTGGAAGGCAAGCTTGGCGATACGGATATGTAGATCTCCTACCATTGTAACTGACTGTGTGTAACCCTAGCCCTCTCCGGTGTCTATATAAACCGGAGAGTTTTAGTCCGTAGGACGAACAACAATCATACCATAGGCTAGCTTCTAGGGTTTAGCCTCTCTGATCTAGTCGTAGATCTACTCTTGTACTACCCATATCATCAATATTAATCAAGCAGGACGTAGGGTTTTACCTCCATCAAGAGGGCCCGAACCTGGGTAAAACATCGTGTCCCCTGCCTCCTGTTACCATCCGGCCTAGACGCACAGTTCGGGACCCCCTACCCGAGATCCGCCCGTTTTGACACCGACACCAGCCAATCACACCAACAGAGAATGTTGGGTGTTCAAGCACGCCGGCAAGTTAAATGCCAAAAACAAGGACAAGGGGATGCATAACGATGACGAGGAGGAGCCCCGGCCGCCGAACCCAGGAGGACAGAAGGGGTTTCCCCCACAAGTGAAGACAGTGAACATGATATACGCAACCCACATTCCCAAGAGAGAGCGGAAGCGTGCACTAAGGGACGTCTACGCGATGGAGCCCGTCGCTCCGAAGTTCAACCCATGGTTTGCTTGTCCGATCACCTTCGATCGCAGGGACCACCCCACTAGCATCCGTCATGGCGGATCCGCCGCACTGGTCCTAGACCCCATCATTGATGGATTTCACCCCACTCGAGTCCTTATGGACGGCGGCAGTAGCCTAAACCTGCTTTATCAGGACACAGTGTGAAAAATGGGTACCGATCCCTCAAGGATAAAACCCAGCAAAACCACCTTTAAAGGCGTCATCCCAGGTGTAGAGGCCCATTGCATTGGCTCAGTCACACTGGAAGTGGTCTTCGGATCACCGGATAACTTCCTAAGCGAAGATTTAACCTTCGACATCGTCCCATTTCGCAGTGGCTATCATGCACTGCTCGGACGGACAACATTTCAAAATTCAATGCAGTGCCGCATTACGCATACCTCAAGCTCAAGATGCCAGGACCTCGCGGGGTCATAAAAGTAAATGGAAACACAGAACGCTTGCTCCGTACGGAAGAGCTCAATGCGGCCCTTGCAGCAGAGGCACAAAGTAGCCTGTTCAGACATACCACTCATTCGGCGTTACAGCCCCCGGACACCTTCAAGCGAGTCCGGAACAATCTCCAACAGGATCGCCTGGCGCGATCTGCACTCGCCAAGCAATCCGGCCCCCGCCTAAGTCCCAGTGCAATGACGAAATTCGTGCCGCGCGTACATAACTACGCATTGAAAATACCATGGACATAGGCGGGGGCACAATCAGGACACGCCCCGCATTGTGGCTTAACCACACCAGGGGTTGTATACCTTTGACATTCCTTTTCTCTTTCAGGTCCTAACTCTTCAGAAGCCCTTTCTGGTAGTCCGATTGCCGGACACAATCCAGAAGCAACAACCAAGGAGGCAAGAAGCTAAGATGAACACGGGAACCGCTAGGTGGTCTCTAGTAATACTTGATATACCCGCTTTTCATTATTTATGCGTAGCTTGCCTTGGGATAGGACATTTCGAATTGTCCTACTTTATGCTTATTGCACTACTTGTACCAGTACGCTTCGACGTATTATTCAAATAACAATGTATATTATTAATCTGTCATTGCATTATTTAAGTTTTTTTCTTTCTCTTATATGTCCATTTACGACATTCCGCACCTGGATGTTCGGGTACGGTCAGTACGCCAGGGGCTCTCATTCACCCCGTAATACGGCACAAGAAGTCCGAACACTTTCGACAGTGTGGCACCCCGAACTGATAGCATTATATCCATCAACTCCGAATCATGTCTTGGGTCAAATGTTGGGTTGCCCGGCTCCCATGCTTTGGTACCTTACGTTCCGCTAAATCGGCTAAGGTAGCGGTGGGAGAACTACTGCGATTGTGTCCCAGTTCTTCCGGACGAGCACCTGAGTAGAGAAAGCCAAAAACTGACTGTCATGATAAGGCGAGAGACAGGTCGCTGTTCGAGAGGTCTCAAGTCCTTAAAGACTTTTTCCGCTTCGGGAAAAGAGTCGGCCTTGTCCAGCTTAGGCATATATAGCGCCCCAAATTCGGCCCTCCGAATACCAGGGGCTTCGCCAAAAATTTAAAATCATAGACTTCTATGGCTAAGTGAGAGTGATAAAGCATTATAGTTCGATTGCCTGGTTCGTTGCACTGAGCACCTCCCTTGAAGGACCCAAAATTGGGGTAAAGAGTGTTCAGATTTACCCCGAACACCCCAGTACTAGTTACATGGGGGCAGAAGCCGACGACTGGCCAACTCTCATACTTTATAAACGGCCGCACAGAAGGTAATATTTTAAATTAAGAAAGTGTCGCATGGCGCAAAAGAACTCGTTTCATATTACAGGATCACATGGGCATGTTCATTCAAAAATTATATCCTTGGCACACTCATCTGCCACTAAGAGGGAACCCTTCAGGACGCTCTCATAGTAATTCTCGAGGCAGCAATGCTCCTTGCCCTCCGGCGGCCCCTCCTTCACAAGCTTCACGGCGTCCAACTTTGCCCAGTGCACCTTCGCCCGGGCAAAAGCTCTGTGTGCACCTTCGATGCAGACGGATCGCTTGATGACTTCAAGCCATGGGCAGGCTTCCGCCAGCCGCCTCACCAGACCAAAGTAGCTGCCGGACACGGGCTTGCCAGGCCACATTCAGACTATAAGGCCCCTCATGGCCTGTTCGGCTGCCTTGTGAAGTTCGACCAACTGCTTCAGCTGGTCGCGCAAGCACACGAGGTGTTCGGTCCAAGTATACTGAGACCAGAACAACTTCTCCGTTGAGCTCCCCTCCTCAGCCCGGTAAAACTCCGCGGCATCCAACATACTGCAGGGAAGATCTGCAAACGCTCATGGAGAGCTCCGAACTCGGGTAAGAAAAAGGAAAGTCTCCTTCACATGCTTTCTTTGCATATTGAATGCCTTACCCACTGATATCTTCTTCGCCACATCAATCTCCTGGAGGGCCTTGTGGGCTTCGGCCTTGGCGCTCCGGACGGTTTCAAGCGCCTGCGCGAGCTCGGACTCTCGCGTTTTGGAGTCAAGCTCCAAGGACTCGTGCTTTTTGGCGAGAGCCTCGAGCTCTTGCTGCAGCTCGCCCACTCGGGCTTCTTGTTTCTCCCGTTCAATGCGTTCTTTGGCCGCTTTGTCTTCGGCCGCGAACAATGCCTTCCTCAGGGTCTCCACCTCGGTCGTGGCCCCTGACAAATTCATGATGATCCTATTACTTTACACCGAACTTCTTTTTATATAAACTGGGGTATATCTTACCTTTGCTCTCTTCGAGCTGCCCCTTGGTAAGGCCGAGCTCATCCTCGGACCGCTTCAGGGCCTGCTTCAGCGCAGAGACCTCCGCAGTACGTGCGGCAGCAGCCAACAAGGAAGCCTGCACATACACATAGACATACTCTAATTAGACTCCTGAGTTATCATTTGATACTCTATTCGGCTTTTCTTCGCGAACGCCGAATAGAGCATCAAGGGCTACTACCTATGCGGTAATATTTTTATATTTTCAATGCTTACCTCAAAGCCTGTTAGGAGGCTGGTGCAAGCTTCGGTCAGTCTGTTTTTGGCGGACTGAACCTTCTTGACCACCGCACTCATGATAGTGTGGTGTTCCTCATCAATGGAAGCGCTGTGAAGCGCTTCCAGCAAGTTGTCCGGTGCCTCTGGTTGGACAGAGGACACCGGCACGGATGGTTGGCCCCCCTTAATGGGGGACCGCCTACCGGAGTCCGGAACCATCGAAGGTTCCGGCGCAGTGCCCGGCTGGGGCCTGAACTCGAAGCCCGTAGGAGCCTTGCTCCCTTGGTACCCAGGGTCCGGGAGGTCGCCGTGAGGTGCCCCCAAGATCACCTCCCCTTGGGTCGGTGCCTTTTGAGACACCACCTCGGCGTTGTCCGCAGGGCGAGGGGTGGAAGCCGTCGGAGGAGAACCGCTGTTCATATCCGACAAGCCCAAAGAGCCACTCGACAAGGGTACGTCGAGATGAGCTCGGGCAAGACTGCATAATCATGTTCGGCATGAGCAAAGGTAGTACAATAAAACATACCATGAAGTACTATGTTGTCCGGACACTTACGACTTCGGTAGGGGCTTGTCCCTGGGTAGCCACTCTCCGCCACTGTCAGTGGCCGTTGTGGCACAGTCCGTGTTGGGGAACGTTGCAGAAAATTAAAATTTTTCCTACGGCTTCACCAAGATCCATCTATGAGTTCATCTAAGCAACGAGTCAAGGGAGAGAGTTTGCATCTACATACCACTTGTAGATCGCGTGCGGAAGCTTGCAAGGTGATGATGTAGTCGTACTCGACGTGATCCAAATCACCGATGACCAGCGCCGAACGGACGGCACCTCCGCGTTCAACACACGTACGGGACGGGAGACGTCTCCTCCTTCTTGATCCAGCAAGGGGGAAGGGGAGGTTGATGAAGATCCAGCAGCACGACGGCGTGGTGGTGGATGCAGGGCGTCACAGCAGCAGGGCTTCGCCGAGACTACGAGGGAGAGACGTAACGGGGGGGAGATGGAGGCGCCAGGGGCTGGTGTATGAAGTCCCTCCTCTCCCCCACTATATATAGGGGTGCCAGGGGGGCGCCGGCCCTAGTAGATGAGATCTACTAGGGGGGGCGGCGGCCTAGGGGAGGTTTCCCTCCCCCCCGAGGCACCTAGGGGTGCCTTCCACCACTAGGACTCCTCCTAGGGGGAAACCCTAGGCGCATGGGCCTATAGGGGCTGGTGCCCTTGGCCCATGAAGACCAAGGCGCACCCCCTACAGCCCATGTGGCCCCCCGGGACAGGTGGCCCCACCCGGTGGACCCCCGGGACCCTTCCCGTGGTCCCGGTACAATACCGATAACCCCGAAACTTGTCCCGATGCCCGAAATAGCACTTCCTATATATAATTCTTTACCTCCGGACCATTCCGGAACTCCTTGTGACGTCCGGGATCTCATCCGGGACTCCGAACAACATTCGGGTTTCTGCATATACATATCTTCATAACCCTAGCGTCACCTATCCTTAAGTGTGTAGACCCTACGGGTTCGGGAGACGTGCAGACATGACCGAGACGCTCTCAGTCAATAACCATCAGCGGGATCTGGATACCCATGATGGCTCCCACATGCTCCTTGATGTTGTCATCGGATGAACCACGATGTCGAGGATTCGATCAAACCCTGTATGCAATTCCCTTTGTCAATCGGTACGTTACTTGCCCGAGACTCGATCGTCGGTATCCCAATACCTTGTTCAGTCTCGTTACTGGCAAGTCACTTTACTCGTACCGTAATGCATGATCCCGTGTCCAACACCTTGGTCACATTGAGCTCAATACGATGATGCATTACCGAGTGGGCCCAGAGATACCTCTCCGTCATACGGAGTGACAAATCCCAGTCTCGATCCGTGTCAACCCAACAGCTACTTTCGGAGATACCTGTAATGCACCTTTATAGTCACCCAGTTACGTTGTGACGTTTGATACACCCAAGGCACTCCTACGGTATCCGGGAGTTACACGATCTCATGGTCTAAGGAAGAGATATTCGACATTGGCAAAGCTCTAGCAAAACGAACTACACGATCTTTTATGCTATGCTTAGGATTGGGTCTTGTCCATCACATCATTCTCCTAATGATGTGATCCCGTTATCAACGACATCCAATGTCCATAGTCAGGAAACCATGACTATCTGTTGATCACAACGAGCTGGTCAACTAGAGGCTTACCAGGGACATATTGTGGTCTAAGTATTCACACGTGTATTACGATTTCCGGATAATACAGTTATAGCATGAATAAAAGACAATTATCATGAACAATGAAATATAATAATACTTTTATTATTGCCTCTAGGGCATATTTCCAACAGTCTCCCACTTGCACTAGAGTCACCAATCTAGTTACATTGTGATGAATCGAACACCCATAGAGTTCTGGTGTTGATCATGTTTTGCACGCGAGAGAGGTTTAGTCAGCGGATCTGCGACATTCAGATCCGTGTGCACTTTGCAAATCTCTATGTCTCCATCTTGAACATTTTCACGGATGGAGTTGAAACGACGCTTGATGTGCCTGGTCTTCTTGTGAAACCTGGGCTCCTTGGCGAGGGCAATAGCTCCAGTGTTGTCACAGAAGAGTTTGGTCGGCCCCGACACATTGGGTATGACTCCTAGGTCGGTGATGAACTCCTTCACCCAAATCGCTTCATGTGCTGCCTCCGAGGCTGCCATGTACTCCGCTTCACACGTAGATCCCGCCATGATGCTCTGCTTGCAGCTGCACCAGCTTACTGCTCCACCATTCAACATATACACGTATCCGGTTTGTGACTTAGAGTCATCCAGATCTGAGTCGAAGCTAGCGTCGACGTAACCCTTTACGACGAGCTCTTCGTCTCTTCCATAAAGGAGAAACATGTCCTTTGTCCTTTTCAGGTACTTCAGGATATTCTTGACCGCTGTCCAGTGTTCCTTGCCGGGATTACTTTGGTATCTTGCTACCAAACTTACGGCAAGGTTTACATCGGGTCTGGTACACAGCATGGCATACATAATAGATCCTATGGCTGAAGCATAGGGGATGACACTCATCTCTTCTTTATCTTTTGCCGTGGTCGGTGACTGAGCTGAGCTCAGTCTCACACCTTGTAACATAGGCAAGAACCCCTTCTTGGACTGATCCATTCTGAATCTCTTCAAAATCTTATCAAGGTATGTGCTTTGTGAAAGACCTATGAGGCGTCTCGATCTATCTCTATAGATCTTGATGCCTAATATATAAGCAGCTTCTCCAAGGTCCTTCATTGAAAAACACTTATTCAAGTAGGCCTTAATGCTGTCCAGAAATTCTATATTATTTCCCATCAGGAGTATGTCATCTACATATAATATGAGAAATGCTACAGAGATCCCACTCACTTTCTTGTAAACGCAGGCTTCTCCATAAGTCTACATAAACCCAAACGCTTTGATCATCTCATCAAAGCGAATGTTCCAACTCCGAGATGCTTGCACCAGTCCATAAATGGATCGCTGGAGCTTGCATACTTTGTTAGCGTTCCGAGGATCGACAAAACCTTCCGGCTGCATCATATACAGTTCTTCCTTAAGATGCCCGTTAAGGAATGCTGTTTTGACGTCCATCTGCCATATCTCATAATCATAGTATGCGGCAATTGCTAACATGATTCGGACGGACTTTAGCTTCACTACGGGAGAGAATGTCTCGTCGTAGTCAATCCCTTGAACCTGTCGATAACCCTTAGCGACAAGTCGAGCTTTATAGATGGTAATATTACCATCCGCGTCCGTCTTCTTCTTAAAGATCCATTTGTTTTCTATCGCTCGCCGATCATCGGGCAAGTCTGTCAAAGTCCATACTTTGTTTTCATACATGGATTCTATCTCGGATTTCATGGCTTCAAGCCATTTGTTGGAATCCGGGCCCGCCATTGCTTCTTCATAGTTCGAAGGTTCATTGTTGTCTAACAACATGATTTCCAGGACAGGGTTGCCGTACCACTCTGGTGCGGAACGTGTCCTTGTGGACCTACGAAGTTCAGCAGTAACTTGATCCGAAGTACCTTGATCATCATCATTGTTTTCCTCTTCAGTTGGTGTGGGCATCACAGGAACAGTTTCCTGCGCTGCGCCACTTTCCCGCTCAAGAGGTAGTACTTCATCGAGTTCTACTTTCCTCCCACTTACTTCTTTCGAGAGAAACTCCTTTTCCAGAAAGCATCCGTTCTTGGCAACAAAGATCTTGCTTTCGGATTTTAAGTAGAAGGTATACCCTACAGTTTCCTTAGGGTATCCTATGAATACGCATTTTTCCGACTTGGGTTCGAGCTTTTCAGGTTGAAGTTTCTTGACATAAGCATCGCATCCCCAAACTTTCAGAAACGACAGCTTACGTTTCTTTCCAAACCATAATTCATACGGTGTCGTCTCAACGGATTTAGACGGTGCCCTATTTAAAGTGAATGTAGCTGTCTCTAGAGCGTATCCCCAAAATGATAGCGGTAAATCGGTAAGGGACATCATAGACCGCACCATATCCAATAGGGTGCGATTACGACGTTCGGACACACCATTTCGCTGAGGTGTTCCAGGCGGCGTGAGCTGTGAAACGATTCCACATTTCCTTAAGTGTGTACCAAATTCGTGACTTAAGTATTCTCCTCCACGATCTGATCGTAAGAATTTTATCTTTCGGTCACGTTGATTCTCTACCTCATTCTGAAATTCCTTGAACTTTTCAAAGGTCTCAGACTTGTGTTTCATTAAGTAGACATACCCATATCTACTGAAGTCATCTGTGAGAGTGAGAACATAACGATATCCTCCGCGAGCCTCAACGCTCATTGGACCGCACACATCGGTATGTATGATTTCCAACAAGTTGGTTGCTCGCTCCATTGTTCCGGAGAACGGAGTCTTGGTCATTTTGCCCAAAAGGCATGGTTCGCACGTGTCAAACGATTCATAATCAAGAGACTCTAAAAGTCCATCGGCATGGAGCTTCTTCATGCGCTTGACACCAATGTGACCAAGGCGGCAGTGCCACAAGTATGTGGGACTATCGTTATCAACTTTAAATCTTTTGGCATCTACACTATGAACATGTGTAATATTACGTTCGAGATTCATTAAGAATAAACCATTGACCATCGGAGCATGACCATAAAACATATCTCTCATATAAATCGAACAACCATTATTCTCAGACTTAAATGAGTAGCCATCTCGTATTAAACGAGATCCTGATACAATGTTCATGCTCAAACTTGGCACTAAATAACAATTATTAAGGTTCAAAACTAATCCCGTAGGTAAATGTAGAGGCAGCGTGCCGACGGCGATCACATCGACTCTGGAACCATTCCCGACGCGCATCGTCACCTCGTCCTTCGCCAGTCTCCGTTTATTCCGCAGCTCCTGCTGTGAGTTACAAATATGAGCAACGGCACCGGTATCAAATACCCAGGAGTTACTACGATCACTGGTAAGGTACACATCAATCACATGTATATCAAATATACCTTTGGTGTTGCCGGCCTTCTTATCCGCTAAGTATTTGGGGCAGTTTCGCTTCCAGTGACCCTTCCCCTTGCAATAAAAGCACTCAGTCTCAGGCTTAGGTCCATTCTTTGACTTCTTCCCGGTAACTGGCTTACCAGGCGCGGCAACATCTTTGCCGTCCTTCTTGAAGTTCTTCTTACCCTTGCCCTTCTTGAACTTAGTGGTCTTATTGACCATCAACACTTGATGTTCTTTCTTGATTTCAGCCTCTGCTGACTTCAGCATCGAGAACACTTCAGGAATGGTCTTTTCCATTCCCTGCATGTTGTAGTTCATCACAAAGCTCTTGTAGCTTGGTGGGAGCGACTGGAGGATTCTGTCAATGACCGCCTCATCTGGGAGGTTAATGTTCAGCTGGGTCATACGGTTGTGCAACCCAGACATCTTCAGGATGTGCTCACTGACAGAACTGTTTTCCTCCATCTTACAACTGTAGAACTTGTCGGAGACATCATATCTCTCGACCCGGGCATGAGCTTGAAAAACTAGTTTCAGCTCTTCGAACATCTCATATGCTCCGTGATGCTCAAAACGCTTTTGGAGTCCCGGTTCTAAGCTGTAAAGCATGCCGCACTGAACGAGGGAGTAATCATCAGCGTGAGATTGCCAAGCATTCATAATGTCTTGGTTCTCTGGGACGGGAGCGTCACCTAGCGGTCCTTCTAGGACATATTGTTTCCTGGCAGCTATGAGGATGATCCTCAGGTTCCGGACCCAGTCCGTATAGTTGCTGCCATCATCTTTCAGCTTGGTTTTCTCTAGGAACGCGTTGAAGTTCATGTTGACATTAGCGTTGGCCATTGATCTACAAGACATATTTGCAAAGGTTTTAGACTAAGTTCATGATAATAAAGTTCCAATCAAATTATGAACTCCCACTTAGATTAGACATCCCTTTAGTCATCTAAGTGTTACACGATCCGAGTCGACTAGCCCGTGTCCGATCATCACGTGAGACGGACTAGTCATCGTCGGTGAACATTCTCATGTTGATCGTATCTTCTATACGATTCGTGTTCGACCTTTCGGTCTCCGTGTTCCGAGGCCATGTCTGCACATGCTAGGCTCGTCAAGTTAACCCTAAGTGTTTTCGCTGTGTAAAACTGTCTTACACCCGTTGTATGTGAACGTAAGAATCCATCACACCCGATCATCACGTGGTGCTTAGAAGCGACGAACTGTAGCAACGGTGCATAGTTAGGGGAGAACACTTCTTGAAATTTTATAAGGGATCATCTTATTTACTACCGTCGTCCTAAGTAAACAAGATGCATAATACATAATAAACATCACATGCAATTATATAGTTGTGACATGATATGGCCAATATCATATAGCTCCATTGATCTTCATCTTCGGGGCTCCATGATCATCTTGTCACCGGCTTGACACCATGATCTCCATCATCATGATCTCCATCATCGTGTCTTCTTGAAGTTGTCACGCCAACGACTACTTCTACTTCTATGACTAACGTTTAGCAATAAAGTAAAGTAGTTTACATGACGTTATTCAATGACACGCAGGTCATACAAAAAATAAAGACAACTCCTATGGCTCCTGCCGGTTGTCATACTCATCGACATGCAAGTCGTGAATCCTATTACAAAGAACATGATCTCATACA
>NC_057800.1:634660679-634669805 GCF_018294505.1 Triticum aestivum | reverse complement strand
GATCAATCGCTGCAAAAACAAGTTAGACGTCCTCTAATTGTTGTTGCATCTTTTACGTGGCTGCAATTGGGTTCTAGCAAGAACGTTTTCTTACCTACGAATCACCACAACGTGATTTTGTCAACTTCTATTTACCCTTCATAAGGGCCCTGTTCATCGATTCCGCTCCAACTAAGGTGGGAGAGACAGACACCCGCCAGCCACCTTATGCAACTAGTGCATGTCAATCGGTGGAACCGGTCTCACGTAAGCGTACGTGTAAGGTTGGTCCGGGCCGCTTCATCCCACAATACCGTTGAGCAAGAAAAGACTAGTAGAGGCAAGTAAGATGACAAAATCCACGCCCACAACAAAATTGTGTTCTACTCGTGCAAAGAGAACTACGCATAGACCTAGCTCATGATGCCACTGTTGGGGAACGTTGCAGAAAATTAAAAATTTTCCTACGGCTTCACCAAGATCCATCTATGAGTTCATCTAAGCAACGAGTCAAGGGAGAGAGTTTGCATCTACATACCACTTGTAGATCGCGTGCGGAAGCTTGCAAGGTGATGATGTAGTCGTACTCGATGTGATCCAAATCACCGATGACCAGCGCCGAACGGACGGCACCTCCGCGTTCAACACACGTACGGGACGGGAGACCTCTCCTCCTTCTTGATCCAGCAAGGGGGAAGGGGAGGTTGATGAAGATCCAGCAGCACGACGGCGTGGTGGTGGATGCAGGGCGTCACAGCAGCAGGGCTTCGCCGAGACTACGAGGGAGAGACGTAACGGGGGGGAGATGGAGGCGCCAGGGGCTGGTGTATGAAGTCCCTCCTCTCCCCCACTATATATAGGGGTGCCAGGGGGGGCGCCGGCCCTAGTAGATGAGATCTACTAGGGGGGGCGGCGGCCTAGGGGAGGTTTCCCTCCCCCCCGAGGCACCTAGGGGTGCCTTCCACCACTAGGACTCCTCCTAGGGGGAAACCCTAGGCGCATGGGCCTATAGGGGCTGGTGCCCTTGGCCCATGAAGGCCAAGGCGCACCCCCTACAGCCCATGTGGCCCCCCGGGACAGGTGGCCCCACCCGGTGGACCCCCGGGACCCTTCCGGTGGTCCCGGTACAATACCGATAACCCCGAAACTTGTCCCGATGCCCGAAATAGCACTTCCTATATATAATTCTTTACCTCCGGACCATTCCGGAACTCCTTGTGACGTCCGGGATCTCATCCGGGACTCCGAACAACATTCGGGTTTCTGCATATACATATCTTCATAACCCTAGCGTCACCGAACCTTAAGTGTGTAGACCCTACGGGTTCGGGAGACATGCAGACATGACCGAGACGCTCTCAGTCAATAACCATCAGCTGGATCTGGATACCCATGATGGCTCCCACATGCTCCTTGATGTTGTCATCGGATGAACCACGATGTCGAGGATTCGATCAAACCCTGTATGCAATTCCCTTTGTCAATCGGTACGTTACTTGCCCGAGACTCGATCGTCGGTATCCCAATACCTTGTTCAGTCTCGTTACTGGCAAGTCACTTTACTCGTACCGTAATGCATGATCCCGTGTCCAACACCTTGGTCACATTGAGCTCAATACGATGATGCATTACCGAGTGGGCCCAGAGATACCTCTCCGTCATACGGAGTGACAAATCCCAGTCTCGATCCGTGTCAACCCAACAGCTACTTTCGGAGATACCTGTAATGCACCTTTATAGTCACCCAGTTACGTTGTGACGTTTGATACACCCAAGGCACTCCTACGGTATCCGGGAGTTACACGATCTCATGGTCTAAGGAAGAGATATTCGACATTGGCAAAGCTCTAGCAAAACGAACTACACGATCTTTTATGCTATGCTTAGGATTGGGTCTTGTCCATCACATCATTCTCCTAATGATGTGATCCCGTTATCAACGACATCCAATGTCCATAGTCAGGAAACCATGACTATCTGTTGATCACAACGAGCTGGTCAACTAGAGGCTTACCAGGGACATATTGTGGTCTAAGTATTCACACGTGTATTACGATTTCCGGATAATACAGTTATAGCATGAATAAAAGACAATTATCATGAACAATGAAATATAATAATACTTTTATTATTGCCTCTAGGGCACATTTCCAACAGTCCGGAGGAAGGGTCTTTCCCTTCTTGGAACCTTCGGCCTCCCCGGATGGGTCGGCCTTACTTTTCTTGTCTCCCCCGGCTGGGGGGGAGAACTTTTCTCCTCCTCCTCGTTTCCGTGGGAGGAGTGCGCGTCGGACTCTTCGGACGATGAGTCCAATAGAACCATGCGCCGGAGACCCTTTCGGGTCCCCGCGGCCTTCTTCTTGGCCATCTTTTCCGGCACCTCATAAGGTGCCGGAGTCAGCATCTTCGTTAGAAGAGTGTTTGCAGGATCTTCGGCCAGGGGAGCTGGGTAATCAAGCTGCTCTGCTGTCTTTATCCAGTCCTGTTAATGACATGAAAGCTTAGATCTAGCACATAACTAAACCAGGGCACATAAATACCCTGAGAGATATGAAAGCCTACCAGATGGGCGCGGCGCTTTGCGCTGAGTCCGCGGTCCTCGGTGAGGGAGGGAGGCATCTCGGCGCCCTTGAATAGCACCCTCCAGACATCCTCGTGCGTTGTGTCATAGAGCTCTCGCAACATCTGGTGCTGGGCCGAGTCGAACTCCCACAAAAAAAATGCCTGTCGTTGGCACGGAAGGATCCGGCGGAAGAGCATAACATGGACCACGTTGACGAGCTTTATTTTCTTGTTCGTCATGTTCTGGATGCAAGTCTAGAGTCCGGTCAGCTCTACCGAAGAACCCCAGGACAGGCCCTTCTTTTTCAAGGAGGTGAGCCGCGTGGGGATTTTGGATCGAAATTTGGGGGCCGCCACCCAGTTGGAGTCGCGCGGCTCAGTGATGTAGAACCACCTTGATTGCCACTCCTTTATGGTATCCATGTAGGTACCCTCGATCCAGGTGACATTAGGCATCTTGCCCACCATGGCGCCTCCGCATTTTGCTTGCTGGCCACCCACCACCTTCGGCTTGACATTGAAGGTTTTCAGCCATAGGCCGAAGTGGAGCCTGACGCGGAGGAAGGCCTCGCACATGACGATAAACGCCAAGATCTTGAGGATGAAGTTGGGGGCCAGATCATGGAAATCCAGCCCGTACTAGAACATGAGCCCGTGGACAAACGGGTGGAGAGGAAATCCCAGTCCGCGGAAGAAATGGGTGAGAAAAACTACCATCTCATGGGGTTCGGGCGTTGGGATGATCTGCCCCGCATTTGGCAGCCGGTGCGCGATATTCGCAGCTAGGTATCCGGCTTCCCGTAACTTTTTGATGTTCTCCTCCGTGATGGAGGAGACCATCCACTTGCGTCCTGCTCCGGACATGATTGGAGTGGTTTAAGAAGAAGAACGCGAGCTTGGGCGCTAGAGCTCGGGTGTGCGGGAATGGGTAAGCGAGAAGGAATAAGGCGTGGGTGAAAAAAGTAAATCTTTGTCCCTTTATAAGGGCGGAGGAGGCTATGAGTCTTCCCACTTGCCTGGCAAAACCGCTTATTCCCCAGGCGCCGTAATTGATGGCGCGGTTGGGTTACCCACGTCCGTATTGATGAGAATCCCGTGATAAAGGGAACACGATCTCTGCTTTGACAGGACGTATCAAGAAAACCGCCTCGCGATATGTGTGGAGCTGGCTGAGAAAAGCGGTTCGAATAATAACCGGGCCTTGAATTGATGTCATACTATCAAAACGTGTCAGCAGATTGGATTTGTGGAAGTATTATTCTCTCTATGGTGGTATGTGGAACTTATTTTGCAGGGTCGGACACTATCCTTGTATTCAAACTGTTCCATGGTGTATTTGGAGGAGAAACCCGCCTTGCAATGCCGAAGACAACACTGCGCGCCGGACTCATCGTCATTGAAGCCTGGTTCAGGGGCTACTAAGGGAGTCCTGGATTAGGGGGTCTCTGGATAGCCGGACTATATCCTTTGGCCGGACTGTTGGACTATGAAGATACAAGATTGAAGACTCCGTCCGGTGTCCGGATGGGACTCTACTTGGCGTGGAAGGCAAGCTAGGCAATACAGATATGCATATCTCCTCCTTTGTAACCGACCTTGTGTAACCCTAGCCCTCTCCGGTGTCTATATAAACCGGAGGGTTTTAGTCCGTAGGATAACACACAATCATACTATATGCTAGCTTCTAGGGTTTAGCCTCTCTGGTCTCGTGGTAGATCAACTCTTGTAATACTCATATCATCAAGAACAATCAAGCAGGACGTAGGGTTTTACCTCCATCAAGAGGGCCCGAAGCTGGGTAAACATCATGTCCCCTGCCTCATGTTACCATCCGCCTTAGACGCACAGTTCGGGACCCCCTACCCGAGATCCGCTGGTTTTGACACCAACACCTGCATTCTTAGCCAATTCATGAAAATCTTCATAAATCCTGGCTGCTCTCAAGAAATCATCGAAAGGCCATTCACACAACCGAACCTCCATGGTGCGAGGCAGATTATACTTAGGCTTCAGTGCCTTTTCCTTCGAGCTTCGGCTCGATGAGCCCCTCAAAAGTCTCTTGATCATTTTCTGAAAAATTCTGAAATTTTTAGTAACTTCAAAAAAAAGTAAACCAAACTCAATAATATTGATAGCAACTACTCCTACAAGTGCCTAGGGCGTATATCATGCATCAAAACTACTTTTGACCATATAAATTTGACATGCAAGCTCAAGAACAAGGTCACCTAAGCAGCAAAAATTTGCAATGAATAAAGCACTAGAACAAAAACTAATTGGACCAATGGAGGAGTCACATACCAAGGAACAATCTCCCCAAGCAGTTTTGTGAGAGGTGCTTTGAGCAAGGAGATCGAAAATGGCAGCAAAACGAGCTTGGACTCGGGTTTGGGCTGGTTATTCGTGTTTGGGGGGAGGAAGAAGGAGTGTGTGGGTGAAAGGATAAGTGGAGGAGGGCCACCGTGAGCCGATGAGGCAGGGGGTGCACCAAGGGGGTAGGGCGCGCCCTCCACCCTCGTGGGCAGGTGGTTGACCCCCCTGCTGTGTTCTCAGTGCCAAATATTCTCAAATATTCCAGAAAAAATCATATTCAAATTTCAGGGCATTTGGAGAACTTTTATTTTCGGGGTATTTTTATATTGCACGGATAATCAGATAACAGACAGAAACATGCTATTTTTATTTTATTTAATATAAATAACAGAAAGTAAAAGGAGGGTACAACAGGTTGTGCCTTCTAGTTTCAACCATCTCATGATCATCAAAAGGAATCCACTAACAAGGTTGATAAAGTCTTGTTACGAACTCATTCCGAATAACATGGAACCAGAGAAATTTCGAATAACACTATGTTACCTCAATGGGGATATGCACATCCCCAATAAGAAGAATATCATATTTCTTCTTGACAATAGGAAGAGGAAATTCAAAACCTCCAAATATAATCGATGGATTTTTTCCAATAGAGTTGATACTATGAACTTGAGGTTGTTTCCTCGGAAAGTGTACCGTGTGCTCATTACCATTAACATGAAAAGTGACATTGCCTTTAGTGCAATCAATAACAGCCCCTGTAGTATTCAAAATGGGTCTTCCAAGAATAATAGACATACTATCGTCCTCGGGAATATCAAGAATAACAAACTCCGTTAAAATAGTAACGTTTGCACCTACAACAGGCACATCCTCACAAATACCGACAGGTATAGCAGTTGATTTATTAGCCATTTGCAACGATATTTCAGTAGGTGTCAACTTATTCAAATCAAGTCTACGATATAAAGATAGAGGCATAACACTAACACCGGCTCCAAGATCACATAAAGCAGTTTTAACATAGTTTCTTTTAATGGAGCACGGTATAATTGGTACACCGGGATCTCCAAGTTTCTTTGGTATTCCACCCTTAAAAGTATAATTAGCAAGCATGGTGGAAATTTCAGATTTCCGTATCTTTCTTTTATTTGTAACAATTTCTTCCATATACTTAGCATAAGGATTCATTTTGAGCATATCAGTTAATCGCATATGCAAAAAGATAGGTCTAATCATTTCAGCAAAGCGCTCAAAATCCTCATCATCCTTTTTCTTGGATGGTTTGGGAGGAAAAGGCATGGGTTTCTGAACCCATGGTTCTCCTTCTTTATCGTGTTTCCTAGCAACAAAGTATTTCTTATCATAACGTTGATTCTTTGATTGTGGGTTATCAAGATCAACAGCAGGTTCAATTTCTATATCATTATCATTACTAGGTTGAGCATCATCATGAACATTATTATTAGCATTATCACTAGTTTCAGGTTCATTACGAGATTGAGTTTCAGCATCATAAATAGAAATATCATTTGTATTCTCAGGTGTTTCGGTAATAGGTTCACTAGAAGCATGCAAACTCCTATCATTTTTCTTTTTCTTCTTTTTAGAAGGACTAGGTGCATCCACATTATTTCTCTGAGAATCTTGCTAAATTATCTTAGGATGGCCTTCAGTATACAAAGGTTCCTCAGTCATTCTACCACCTCTAGTCATAAATCTAACAACATTATCATTATTCTTACTATTCAATTCATTGAGCAAATCATTTTGAGCTTTAAGTACTTGTTCTACTTGAGTGGTAACCATAGAAGCATGTTTACTAACAAGTTTAAGTTCACCTTTGACATTAGCCATATAATCACCCAAGTGTTCAAGCATATTTGAATTGTATTTCAATTGTCTACCAAAATAAGCATTAAAATCTTCTTGCTTAGCCATAAATTTATCAAACTCATCTAAGCATGGGCTAGCAAACTTAGTAAATGGGATTTCAGCTTAATCATATCTATATAGAGAATTTACCTTTACTACCTGTGTCAGGTTATCAAGACCATGAGTTTCTTCAATAGGTAAAGGATTAAGATCATATGTTTCTTCAACAGGCGGTAAATTAAGACCATGTATTTCTTCAATAGGAGGCAAATTCTTAACATCTTCAACTTTAATACCTTTTTCTTTCATAGATTTCTTTGCCTCTTGCATATCTTCAGGACTGACAAATAGGATACCCCTCTTCTTCGGAGTTGGTTTAGGAATAGGCTCAGGAATTGGCTCCGGAGGTGTCCAATTATTTTCATTTGTCAACATATTATTAAATAAAATTTCAGCTTCATCCGGTGTTCTTTCCCTGAAAACAGAACCAGCACAACTATCCAAGTAGTCTCTGGAGGCATCGGTTAGTCCATTATAAAAGATATCAAGTATTTCATTTTTCTTAAGAGGATGATCAATCAAAGCATTAAGTAATTGGAGAAGCCTCCCGCAAGCTTGTGGGAGACTCTCTTCTTCAATTTGCACAAAATTATATATATCCCTTAAAGCAGCTTGTTTCTTATGAGCAGGGAAATATTTAGAAGAGAAGTAATAAATCATATCCTGGGGACTACGCACACAACCAGGATCAAGATAATTAATCCATATCCTAGCATCACCCTTTAATGAGAACGGAACTATTTTAAGGATAGAAAAGTAACGAGTTCTCTCATCAGTAGTGAACAGGGTGGCTATATCATTTAATTTAGTAAGATGTGCCACAACAGTTTCATATTCATAGCCATGAAAAGGATCGGATTCAACCAAAGTAATTATATCAGGATCAACAGAGAATTCACAATCCTTATCGGTAACACAGATAGGTGAAGTAGCAAAAGCAGGGTCAGGTTTCATCCTAGCATTTAGATATTGCTTGTTCCATTTAGCTAATAACCTCATAATTTCGTATCTATCTTTGCAAGCTAAAATAGCTAATGAAGCTTCTTTATCAAAAACATAACCCTCAGGAATAACAGGCAAGTCTTCATCATCAATTTCATCAGTATTATCAGATTCAATATTTTCAATCTCTCCAGCCCTACCAAGTTGTTCATCAAGAAATTCACCAAGTGGCACAGTAGTATCAAGCATAGAAGTAGTTTCATCATAAGTTTCATGTATAGCAGAAGTAGCACCATCAATAACATGTGACATATTAGAACGAATAGCAGAAGCAGGTTTAGGTGTCGCAAGCTTACTGAAAACAGAAGGTGAATCAAGTGCAGAGCTAGATGGCAGTTCCTTAGCTCCCCTCGTAGTTGAGGGATAAATCTTGGTTCTTGGATCTTTCAAGTTCTTCATAATGATAAGCAGATATAAATCCCAAGTGACTCAAAGAATAGAGCTATGCTCCCGGGCAAAGGTGCCAGAAAATAGTCTTGATAACCCACAAGTGTAGGGGATCACAACAGTTTTCGAGGGTAGAGTATTCAACCCAAATTTATTGATTCGGCACAAGGGGAGCCAAAGAATATTCTCAAGTATTAGCAGCTGAGTTGTCAATTCAACCACACCTGGAAACTTAATATCTACAGAAAAGTATTTAGTAGCAAATAATATGATAGTAGTGGTAACGGTAGCAAAAGGTAATGGTAGCAAAAGTAATGTTTTTGATATTTTGTAGTGATGATAGCAATAGCAACGGAAAAGTAAATAAGCGAAGAACAATATATGGAAAGCTCGTAGGCAATGGATCGGTGATGGAGAATTATGCCGGATGCGGCTCATCATGTAAC
Source organism: Triticum aestivum (assembly GCF_018294505.1). Taxonomy (NCBI): domain Eukaryota; kingdom Viridiplantae; phylum Streptophyta; class Magnoliopsida; order Poales; family Poaceae; genus Triticum; species Triticum aestivum. Next base: position 634,661,181 of record NC_057800.1, on the reverse strand, counting down.
AGTCATAACCTAGGGTGACACAGAACTAGCTCCAGTTCATCAATGTAATGTAGGCATGTGACGCCCCCGATTCAATCGTACACTAATCATGCACGCAAATGTGTACGATCAAGATCAGGGACTCACGGGAAGATATCACAACACAACTCTACAAATAAAATAAGTCATACAAGCATCATAATACAAGCCAGGGGCCTCAAGGGCTCGAATACAAGTGCTCGATCATAGACGAGTCAGCGGAAGCAACAATATCTGAGTACAGACATAAGTTAAACAAGTTTGCCTTAAGAAGGCTAGCACAAACTGGGATACAGATCGAAAGAGGCGCAGGCCTCCTGCCTGGGATCCTCCTAAACTACTCCAGGTCGTCATCAGCGGGCAGCACGTAGTAGTAGGCACCTCCAGTGTAGTAGGGGTCGTCGTCGACGGTGGCGTCTGGCTCCTGGACTCCAGCATCTGGTTGCGACAACCAGAAAGAAAGGAAAGGGGAAAAAAGGGGGGA